>NW_027411644.1:283618000-283733053 GCF_047663935.1 Musca autumnalis | reverse complement strand
AAGGGAGCTTCTTAAGACCCTTTTCTAAAGGAAAGGGTGCTTCTTAAGACCCTTTTCTAAAGGAAAGGGTGCTTCTTAAGACCCTTTTCTAAAGGAAAGGGTGCTTCTTAAGACCCTTTTCTAAAGGAAAGGGTGCTTCTTAAGACCCTTTTCTAAAGGAAAGGGTGCTTCTTAAGACCCTTTTCTAAAGGAAAGGGTGCTTCTTAAGACCCTTTTCTAAAGGAAAGGGTGCTTCTTAAGACCCTTTTCTAAAGGAAAGGGTGCTTCTTAAGACCCTTTTCTAAAGGAAAGGGTGCTTCTTAAGACCCTTTTCTAAAGGAAAGGGTGCTTCTTAAGACCCTTTTCTAAAGGAAAGGGTGCTTCTTAAGACACTTTTTCTAAAGGAAAGGGTGTTTCTTAAGACCGTTTTCTAAAAGAAAGGTTGCTTCTTAAGACACTTTTCTAAAAGAAAGGTTGCTTCTTAACACCTTTTTCTAAAGGAAAGGTTGCTTCTTAACACCTTTTTTCTAAAGGAAAGGTTGCTTCTTAACACCTTTTTCTAAAGGAAAGGTTGCTTCTTAACACCTTTTTCTAAAGGAAAGGTTGCTTCTTAACACCTTTTTCTAAAGGAAAGGGTGCTTCCTAAGACCCTTTTATAAAGGAAAGGGTGCTTCTTAAGACCGTTTTATAAAGGAAAGGGTGCTTCTTAAGACCCTTTTCTAAAGGGAAGGTTGCTTCTTAAGACCATTTTCTAAAGTAGAGGGTGCTTCTTAAGACCCTTTTCTAAAGGGAAGGTTGCTTCTTAAGACCATTTTCTAAAGTAGAGGGTGCTTCTTAAGACCGTTTTCTTAAGGAAAGGAAACTTCTTAAGACCCGTTTCTAAAGGGAAGGTTGCTTCTTAAGACCCTTTTCTAAAGGGAAGGTTGCTTCTTAAGACCATTTTCTAAAGTAGAGGGTGCTTCTTAAGACCCTTTTCTAAAGGGAAGGTTGCTTCTTAATACCATTTTCTAAAGTAGAGGGTGCTTCTTAAGACCGTTTTCTTAAGGAAAGGACACTTCTTAAGACCCGTTTCTAAAGGGAAGGTTGCTTCTTAAGACCCTTTTCTAAAGGGAAGGTTGCTTCTTAAGACCATTTTCTAAAGTAGAGGGTGCTTCTTAAGACCGTTTTCTTAAGGAAAGGGTGCTTCTTAAGACCCCTAACGTTATGAAAAGGTGTTTTCCTTTCGAAACACGCGTTTCTTTCAAAGGGGCCTTAAGTAGCACCCTTTTTTTTAAAAGGCCTTACGAAGCACCATTTCCTTTCGAAAGGGACTTAAGAAGCAACGTTTTCTTTCGAAAAGGGTCTTAAGAAGCACCTTTTCCTTTCGAAAGTGTCTTAAGAAGCAAAGGTATTCTTACAGAGAATAAAAGGTCTTCCTATAATAACTCATAAAGTCTTCCCAAAGGCCAAAAGGTATTCTCATAGAAGAACATTCTCAAAGAACGCCAAAGGTCGTCATATGTTCCACATGAAAACATCGATTTTGCAAAAAATACCTCCTTTAAAAAAATACATTGAACCGGTTCCACATTGGATATCCCTAACCGTTTAAATTCACCCTGCTGCTGCCCTGACAATTGCCAATACATGCAGTTAATACGTGTGGTTGTTTGTATTGGTTGTATAATGCTTGGTGTGGCACAGCCATGTGATCATGTACGGGTGTAAAAAGACTGCTGTTGCAAGGATGGTCGAACACATGAACGATCGACCAGTCGACCAGACACCACAATTGGAAGGTGGCAAGTTTATTTGCTGTAATGCGCTTCACCTGTCTGTTGTTATTCGTTCAATCGTTTCACACAACAACAAATGTGTGATGGCTACCGGTGTCCGAGGAGTTGTTGGAGCTATCTTTGTTGTTGTTGCTGCTGCTGTTGATGGTGCTTAAGAATTAAAGATACGATACCAACTGGCAGGCAGTAACATCAACAACAACAAAAAAGTAACAGCAGAAGCAATAGCAATCAACTCATTAGTGATAACAAACAACAAGTAAAAGTTATGTCCAAATGGTTAAGGTCGAATTGTGAAACACCCTTGATTGTAGTCTTTATTTAGATATGCCTCTCCTCTCCACTCGCCTTAATTGGGCCACAGCAGGGATGCTGTTGTGTGTAATGAAGGATATTTATTAATTATAATGTTCTTGAAAATGTTAAAAAAGAGGTCAGTTTGTTTTTTGGTATTGGAAGAATGACAGATCTAATTGTGTATCTATTTGAACAATGGCAGATATAATAGGGTAAGACACAGGATCCACTTCATTAGGCAATGAAGTAGTACCAATAAATGTTCAACTCTCTCAAAACAATCACCAAATGTTTTAAATTGCTTTAAATCTTTAATATGTATCAAGATTCTTCTGTGATGCTGTTATTTTTATATTGAAGACTAATTGATGGATGGATATATGTGAAATTATGGTTTTAGGACCTAAGTATGTTTACACGAAATCCGTTTCAGACAATTTGGAATTGGGTAAGACCTAGTTGGCCGTATATCGATAGCACTCGAACAGATCAATGTATTTGTCCCAACATTGCTCATCGAAATTAATTGGCCAAAAATATGTTGTCCAAAATACATGTTGTCAGTTTCACAGATAGGTCATACCAGTCCTCCCATTTGCTCCAACAAAACAACCTAAAAGTGCTGGTTGACACCATAACAATCGAAAGAAGTGTTTGATATTGATACAACCTTTGCCCATCATGGACTGTATTGGACAACTCCTTCCAATACTTTCCTCTCAAAAGTTCAAGTTTTTCGCTTAAATGTTAAGGTAGCCCTTGTGATTCGTAAAACAATACATGTACATATAATATTTTTGGTGCCACGCATACGGACATAATGACCCAAAAGCTCTTGTAATATTACGGTAACCAACTAATATATACTTACTTACTTAGCTGGCCCATTACAGAACATTTGTTCCATAAGCCGAACTAAGAAAACATCTCCAATTCTCTCTGTTTGTTGCTTCGTCGCGTCTTTTCATCTCTTTTTCCACTTGTTCGCTCCATCGAAGCCTTGGCTTGCCAGTTCTGCATGTACAGCCATGTGACCCGTGTTTAAACGCCTTTTTAGCGGGTTCATCATCGCTTATTCTTATGATACGTCCTAGCCAACGCAATCGTTGCAAATCGATACGTTTATCTATACGGATGTCGTTGTATAGCAGATACAGCTCGTGATTCCTACGACGTCGATATTCATCGTCAACGCAAATTGGCCCGTAGATCTTTCGAAGCGTTGTTTTTGTTTGACGTGATGTTGCCTTGTTTTTAAACTGCTTACTTAAGCCAAAGTAGCATCTGTTGGTTAACACAATTCTTCTCTTTATTTCACAACTGATGTTGTTTGTTGTGTTTATGGCGCTGCCGAGGTAGACGAAGTCTTGCACTACCTCAAAATTATAGGAACCAACTTCCACTGTTGGTCCTAGCTCTATGGACGCATTGCGCGTCGACACCATTAACTTTGTCTTTTCGCCGTTTACCGCCAGATCTACTTTTGCCGATTCTCGTTCGACCTTCTTAATAGTATCAGGTACTTCCTTTACTGATCGTCCCATGATGTCAATGTCATCAGCTTGACAAAGTAACATGTGGCTGTTGCTGTATATTGTGTCATTTCTTTTGACATTTGCATCTCGAATAACCTTTCCAACAGGATGTTGAACAGGTCACACGAAAGGCAGTCTCCTTGTCTGAAACCTCTGAGGGTCGAGTGTCAGTTGAAGTCATTTTACAAAGCCGAATGAGCATTGCGAGGATACAAAATTCAGACATGGCTTGGAATAACTTTGAAAGGAGGGGACTGTTGTCGACAAAAGGGGTGGTAGGAGTCGATCGGCATCTCTTGGGTCTTCTCCAGGATTTGCCGCAGGGTAAATATCTGGTCAATAGTGGACTTGCCAGGTCTAAAGCTGCATTGGTATGGTCCAATTATTTTATTGACCATAGGCTTTAGTCGGTCGCATAATATCCCTGACACTATCTTATAGGCAATAGGGAGAAGACTTATGCCTCTATTGATAGAGAATACAGTCTTGTCTCCTTGCTTGTGGGCGGGACGCAGGATACTCAGGTTCCAATTATCGGGACTTTACCTCATCTTGGCTGGGAGGTATACATTCAGTACCATCTTCTGGGATTGGATATGTGGTATCTTCGTCGTCTTCGCTACTATTGGAAACCAACAGTTTGGAAAAATGTTCTTTCCCTATCCTGAGCACACTATCGGTAGCAGTTACCAAATTACCTTACTGGTCTCTACAGGAGGATGTGCCTGTACCAAAGCCATAAGTTTGATGTTCATTCTCGCTTTTCCTTTTTCAAGCACTTCTGCCATGGCGAAGACTGCACCTTCTCTATAAAGAGTGCCAACATTCCAGTGCAGATTCGCAGATCATGGTCCTTAAAACGTTTGGGAGGGTCGTCAACTTTAGAGGGGTTTCTAACCCGACGTCCAAACCCAAGTTTTTAACGTTGTTATGGGTGAACGCACGGCAAATGTTAGCTCACTACCTTTAACGGGTGTTAAGGGTAGCTCCCCAGGTGACACCACGGGGAGCTCAGTGTCCACTTGAGATGAAAGAGGGATCAACATAGATTCTGGGCATTGCCATGTTAAAGCCGGTCAGGACCGTTCCTTGGTATCTTTCATCCCCTACTACACCCAAACTAATATATAGAATACCAAAAGTTCTTCTCATAGAATACCAAATGGTCTTCATATAGAAGATCAATAGGTTTTCCGATAGAAGGCCAAAAGGTCTTCTCATAAAAGACCTAAAGTTCCTTACATAGAATACCTATCAAAGGTTTTCTCATAGAAGACCAAAATGACTTCCTAAGAAGACCAAAAGGTCGTCTCACAGAAAACCAAATGGTCTTCTTATAAAAGATCAAATTATCTTCTAATAGAAGATCAAAGGATCGGTCTTTAGAAGACCAAATGGTCTTCTTATAGATGAAAAAAGGGTCTTCTTATAGAAGACCAAAAGGCGTTCCTATAAAAGGTCTTCTCATAAAAGACACAAATGTCTTCCTATAGAAGACCATAAGGTCGTATCACAGAAAACCAAATGATCTTCTTAAAGAAGACCAAATGGTCTTATTATAGAAGATCAAATGATCTTCTTATAGAAGGCCAAAAGGTTTTCTTATAGAAGATCATAGGCTTTTCGTATAAAAGTCTTCTCATAGAAGATTGAAGGAAGACCAAAATGTCATCTCACAGAAAACCAAATGTTCTTCTAATAGAAGACTAAATGGTCTTCTTATAGAAAACCTAATGTTATTCTAATAGAAGACCAAATGGTCTTCTTATAGAATACCAAGGGGTCTTCTTGTAGAATACTCCAAATGGTGTTCTTATAGATTTCCAATGGCTTTCCCATAAAAGGTCTTCTCATAGAAGACCAAAAGGTCGCCTCACAAAATCCAAATGGTCGTCATATAGAAGACCAAATGGTCTTTTTATATATGACCAACGCGTCTTTTTATAGAAGATCAAAAGGCTTGCCTATAAAAGGTTTTCTCATAGAAGACCCAATGGTGTTATCAAAGAAGACCAAATGGTCTTCTCATAGACGATCAAATGGTCTTTGCTTAGAAGACCAAAATATCTTCCTATAGTCAAATCAAAAGGTCTTCGTGTGGAAGGTCTTCTCATAAAATACCCAAACTCCTTGCCATAGAAACCCAAAACATCTTCTCATAGAAGACCAAAAGTCTTCTCGTAGAAGGCCAAACCAAAAAGCTTTCCTTCTATATGAAAGCTTTTTGGTTTGGTCTTATCATAGAAGAGAAAATTGTCTTCCTATATAAGGCCAAAAAGTCTTTTCATATAAGACAAAAATGTCTTCTCATAGAAGACTACATGGTCTTCTCGTAGAAGACCTTTTCCACAAAAAAATATTTTTTTAGAGGGTTTTCAGAATTTTGTCTCCCTTTTGGATGTAAGAGGATCTTGTCGACAAAGATATCGAAACTTTTCGGGTATTTGTCTTAACTTTTAATTATAAAATAAATGCTAAAGATCTGCTAATAAATTTTATTTAGATTAAAGTAAAAATTGTGGAGGAGGTGGTAGGTACCTGAAGGAATTAATCGACATAGACGGCCAGACATTTCAGTGGGTCACAGCAGAATTTAGAACTTTTGTACAATAATGTCTGGAAGCATGGATTTGCGCACGAAAAACATAATATCGCAGTAAATGGGTCCACGAGGAGCAACTTTGGTAAAAATTTTCAAACATTTTCAATATCCCACGTGCGGGAATCAAATGAAGTCATAGGGCTGAACGGTGGATGACCCATCAATTTCACGTTTTGTTCGGTCAAAAATGGTGCTGGGTTGAATCGATGTGTGAGAGCTCCTATTGTCATGGTTCGTTTTTCGAATTTCTTAGGAGAGTTCAGGCAAACAAATTGTAGCGCACAACTCAGAAATAACCGTCCTGAGTTGCTCAAGGATAAACAGGTGACCATTTGCTTCGAAGTGCTTCTTTCATGAACAACTTTCGTTGGATTTGGCTCGCCTTCGAAGACCCACACGATTTAATTTGATCGATGCACGTAGATAGTTGTGAAAAATCATTGGACGAAAATGATCACAAGTAAATTTATTTTTTTGCAAAGTGATTTTTTTCAAGTCACTAATAACAACACAACACATAGCCGTATGTCAAACTATCCTGAGTACGGTTAGGCTAAAAGCTGTCAAACATTCAAGAAAAAGTCAAATTGCACCTGTCAACACGCAGTATTGCCTAGGACAGAAAGTTATCGAGCATACCTTGTATACCTTCGATAGCCTAAAGGCTGAGGAAATGGTGAGGAAATATGAGGAATAGTAAGTAACATGTGCATGTGCATCATAACTCGCCCAGGCATTAAATTATGGACGAATAAAAGAAGGGATAGGAAACCATTAATTACACTGCTCAACAAAATTGAAAAAGTTGAATGTTTCAGACGAAGTTGCAGTCGTTTCTAGATGAAATCGGCGAGTTATTTTCAAATCCGGTCCCGGTATTTCTCCATCAGCTCTTGTTTTTGAGATATAGCTCAAAATCGGTTTTTACGAGTTTAACCCAGACTTTCGTTATTTTCGGATACAAACAAATATTTTTTGTGGGTTTTTCGACATTAATATATTAAGCTAATGTTGTACGCTCGATACAAATCGTTTTTGAAATAGTTATGCTGAGTATATATCAAAAAAATATAGAAAATATACGACGGACCTTGTAAAAATTGCTTATTTTGAGTACTTTAAGCTGTAATTACGTCATCGGGGGAAGTCGTAGGATCTTCATATGGCAATGCTTAGGGTGTCTACTATATAGTCCAGTATTCAAATATATAATATAAAGTTCATAGCGCCCATGATTCGGCCATAACCTAAAAATCATCATGAAGACTTCCATTGAAAAGTAAATGGCTTATGTGGTAATGATATCACTGGTAAATTACACTGTGAACCGAAATTTTGGGGGGTGGAAAATTTCTATTGGAGATGAAAGCCCTTGGTGAGTATATACAGAACCCCGAAGGATAGATTCGCAGTGAGTAGAACTTTCGCGATATGGCGTGATGAAGTTTTGGCTAGAGACCCTAAAAGCCATCTGGAATCAGTGTTATATAATTGTTCCCTTCCTTCCTTGTTATATAATTGTTCTCTTCCTTCAATGTCCTTTTCGTCCTTTATTTTAAGAGCCGCTATAAAAGTACCACAAGATGACGTTTTTCAGCTTGGAAATGTTCTGCAAAAATGTCGGCCAGAAAATTTTAGGTACGGCTCTCATTGACAACAAATCGATTTTGTCGAGTTTTCGTGGTCGTTTTGTGCGTTTACCCTGTTTTTGTTCAGAAAAAGACTATATTTTGTTTTTTGGATATTCGTTACAGAACATACAAAAACACAAAACACAGTTATTTTCAGAGCAAACAGGGGTAAATTCACGAAACGACCACGAAAACGCAACAACATCGATTTGTTGTCAATGAGAGCCGTACCTAAAATTTTCTGGCCGACGTTTTTGCAGAACATTTCGAAGATGAAAAACGTCATCTTGTGGTACTTTTATAGCGGCTCTTAAAATAAAGGACGAAAAGGACATTGAAGGAAGCGAGTTAGAAGGTCAAGGTGCTCTACGAAAATAATCCTCATTCGATTTGACTGCAGACATGTCACCTTAAATATAAGCTTAAACAACAGGGAACAATTATATAACGCTGATTCCAGATGGCTTTTAGGGTCTCCAGCAAAATATTCATCACGCCATATCGCGAAAGTTCGACTCACGGCGAATCTGTCCTTCGGGGTTCTGTATATACTCACCAAAGGCTTTCATCTCCAATAGGAATTTTCCACCCGCCAGACTTTGAGCTCCATTTTGTTGCACAGTGTTATTTCCCTTTAGCAGTCTTCATGGCGATTTTTAGGTTATGGCCGAATCATGGGGGCTATGAACTTTATATTCTACATTTGAATACTGGATTATATAGTAGACACCCTAAGCATATCCTGAGTACCATATGAAGATCCTATGACTTCCCCCGATGACGTAATTACAGCTTAAAGTACTCAAAATATGTAATTTTTACAAGGTCCGTCGTATATTTTCTATATTTTTTTGATATATACTCAACATAACTATTTCAAAAACGATTTGTATCAAGCGTACAACATCTCCTTAATATATTAATGTCGAAAAACCCACAAAAAAATATTTGTTTGTATCCGAAAATAACGGAAGTCTGGGTTAAACTAGTAAAAACCGATTTTGAGCTATATCTCAAAAACAAGAGCTGATGGAGAAAAACCGGGAACGGATTTGAAAATAACTCGCCGATTTCATCTAGAAACAACTGCAACTTCGGTTGAAACAAAAGTCCTGTTGACCAGTGTTATTTTTTTACGACTCAGAAGCAGTTCAAGACATATCAGGGTTATTTCGTAATGTTCGATACACCGTTCATGCTAGGATATCCATATCATTGAGCTGAAATGTTACAGTTCAGTTTTGGTTAATTTTTTTTGTTTTGTAGGCCTTAATAAGTTTGGTTACTTACATACATTTGTCAGAAATAAAAAATAAATATAATATTTCTTTGGAGATATTCTTGGAAAATGGATTTTTATCTACTCCTAATATGCATTTCCTCCAACACATAGTAGAGTATTTCTAATTCGACTCTGAATAGTGCACTGAACGATCGTAAAACTACACTTTATGAGTTCATAAAAGTAAATAAAATAGTCAAGTCCAAACTGCATTTTTCCAAAGTGTGCCACTATACAGGTTTATAGCCTTTTTTAATGACCACATCAATTTCTTGATAAGTTGCAACAAAACAAATATGACACTTTGTTATATTTTCAATCTAAAAATCCCCTGTTAATAGGGGTTTTTAAAAATTCGGAGAAAAAACGTTAATGTAATAATTAAAAAAGCAAATAAATTATGATTTATTGGTAATCACTTAATGCACTGTACAAAATAAAAGTTTTTTTAATAATAATCAGAGTCTGGGAGTGAGGAAATTAATTCAAAAACACTTTTGTAAATATAAAAAGAAGATAAATATAACCACTCTTGTATAAATAAAACAATCATCACAAACTACAAAATAAGTTATTTTACAAAATAAGTCGTTTTCCATAATTTATTTAGTTATCTCGTCTCTTTTTTATCTTGTAATTATTTTAATAACCAAATGTTTGTTTATGTTTTTGCCAAGAATTGCAAAGTCCACCACAAAACATTCGAATTTAAATCAGCTGATCAAATTTGCAAATTCTTACAAGGAAAATTTTGATTGCAAAAACTTGCAGTAACAAAAGTCTCCAAAACTCTGCAAAATTCTCTCACAATTCTCTCCATATTCGCTCTCTTTTACTGTACAAGTTTGTTATCGAACAGCATTTTTGTAAAAGTTTGTACAAATTTGTACAATCTTTTGGGTCATCGTACAGACCTACTGTTGTAAATTTGTTCAAATTTTGTGAGAATTACACTATGCAACACTGAAAATGTAAACAACTTCTACTATACATTTCTTGATACTACATACATAAACATAAATTGATACTACATAAACCTTAGTTGGGGTTTGTCCTGTCAGATCCAGTTCGGATTTTATTGCCTCATCTAAACCGGGTTAAAACTAAATTTGTTTGTATTTATCTCAGCAACGAATAGGAGCTTGGCCTTGCTGTCTTTAACAATATTTCTATCTTTTTACTTTTTCAGTAATAATTATTCAGTAACTTCTTTTCAGAGAGTAAGAGAGATTTTACTCTTTGATACGAAAATAGAGAAAAAAGTAACAGTTGATAACCAAAACAATCAGCGATGGAAAATTCAGAAGATACACCTAATATTGTAGCCCTAAAGTAATAGAATTTATCTTTTAAACAGATAACATAAGAAAAACTCCATCTAGGGCATCAGAATCGATAAAATATATAATTTCTGGAATTCTGGTCGTTATCAGCTAAACTATTGGGAGTTGAACCAAGTAACTTTTCGCAAAAATCTTCCAAATAATGTTCTCAGCAATTCTTTCTTATTAATTAATGTTAGGTTTACATTTACATTTGCTGACATAGCAAAACCCAACCAGGGTTTTCGTCATTTGGGTCTTTACTTTCAAAAAATCCTCAGTTCAAATTGTTTACACAAGATTACCTTTAAAATGTTGCACAGTGCTATTGTTGACCTTTGAACTATATTTATTTGGTCAGGTAATAACCGTTTCATACCATTTAGAGTTCACACCATAATTGTCGAACGGACCAACCGTTTTGGTCCAAACTTTGCATCTAGTAATATTTTGTCCAAACTTAGATCAAATTCGAAAATGGGTCATAGGGGTTTACGGGTACCTCGACAAATAAATTTCAAAATTGTTCGCTAAAATGGTGCCCAAGATAAATTTCGAAGGGAGTAATCGATTTCGTACAAAGTTTCCACATCGTAATATTTCTTCCATACATAGGTTAGGTTCGTATAGGGTCCACTTGTTCATACACAAATTTTTGTTTGCAGTTTAATGACATGTCTCAAATCGTTTTAAATTCTTTGTTGTCCTGTCGGCCCCCTATTATGACAATACAAATTTTGGGTGCAAGTCCCTTCTTCTGATATCTTCTTAAAGCTCTGAAAACCCCTTGTCGACACCAACTAAAATGACTGATAAATATGCAATCCCACGGCGGCGGGTTCTTCTATACCGGTTTGAACCTGAACCACACAACATCAGTGTTCCGGCCAGGGGCTGCCACGTTAGTGTAACATTTTTTGTATTTGTAACGTTTTTCACTGTTGTGAGGGTCGGAGGTTTGTCACATCCTCATCCCCCACTCTGATACTTCGGTGGGATGAAATAGGTGCCGGAAATGGATACATCTCAGGGGTTGGATACATCTCGTCTAAGTGCGTGACTACGTCAGATACTATGGCTGACTTCCGTATCGTCAGATTCTTTGTAGTTTTTAAACTTCTTAAAAACATTTCATTAGGTCTGTGCGATAACTTCGCAAGTGAAAAGTTCTCAGTAACGTCTCTCCACCAATTTTACTCTCTCGAAGCTAAAAATTTGCTGATTGTTATCGAACAGCAATTTGCAAAAACTTGCAAGAAGTCAGGTGATTTGAAGAAGAAGTTGGCGGAAAAGATTAAATAAATAAATAATAAAATAAAAAAGTAGTCACCACAAACTACAAAATAAGTTATTTTATTTACATTATCGTTTTCCATAATTTATTTAATAATTTTTATTTTTTTTTTTATTTTGTTTATGTTTTTGCCAAGAAGTCCGCCACAAAACATTCGCATTTAAATCAGCTGATTGCAAGTTCTTACAAGAAAAAATGTCCTTGCAAAAACATGTAAACAAAACTCTTCAAAGCTCTCTAAAATTCTCTCACTATTGTCTCCAAATTCGCTCTCTTTTACTTTACTAGTTTGTTATCGAACAGCATTTTGTAAAAGTTTGTGCAAATTTGTACAAACTTTTGGGTTATCGCACAGACCTATTGTTCTTCAAAAATGCAACTAACCCTGCGTTTACAAATGACAGGACAGTTGATTTCATGAATTGATTGTCAAATTGGTTGTCAACTTGCCTGTGTGACGATCTTTTCATCAGCATTTGAATCATTTGTACAGATCACTATAAACAAACAAGTCGATTTGTACATCCCTATATGTAGCGACATCAAAACAAAAGAGTATACATTTCCAAAATTGTTGTTATAAAATTACAAAATTACAAATTAAATGTCGGTTCACAAACTAGAAATTCTTAAAGGAGTGCTGTTAGAGTCCATGTCGAAATCTGGACTGGTGATGAGAAGATAATAGAAAAGCTTTTGTAAAATGAAACAAAATCAGTGGCTGAGAGTGGACGAAGTAAACTCTGTTGCGGTGCAGCGACAATGATTAAATTGAAATTTTGGGTGTAAACTTTATGCTGATAAATTAGTTCTAGTTATTTCATGAATTAGTTTGAATTAATAAAGAGTTTGGTTTGTCATGAAAATCATATTTCAATACAGAATTTTCCATTTTCCAAACAAGACATGAAAATGTCATGCCAAAGGGTTGGTGAAAATTACATGTCAAAGCATTGGTCAAAATGACATCCAACAATGAATGTCATCTTAAGATCCGAAAATGAATGTCATCTTATGGTGGTCACGCTCATATAAAATTCATGAGTGAAAATACTAAAAAGATGACATGCCAGATCACTTGCACCCATGGTTAAATAGCATCCTTGGCATCGAACATTTTGCTGGGTATGTACCTATTTGGTTTTTGTTCATGTTCTTTTGTTTTCAACACATTTCAAACATTTTTACAAAAAATTTCAAAAAATTGTTAACCCTACTGTCTTTGAAAAACTGAAGAACAGCTGGGAGACAGCCGACAAATGTATGTATGTGTTAGTAAATCAGAGTTGTATTTGAAGACAAATTGTCTGGTGTAAACGCCTAGTAAATGCATCAGAAATAAAAATGATACATGTTCGCTTCTTACCTGTGTTAAAAATGCGCAATTGTGACGTTTTGAAATACATAACTTCACATTTGTTAAGTATTGTGAAACACATTGGGGGTTATCATGAATGAAACTTCCCCCCGTGAGGTTTGTTTTTCCGCCGTTGCAACTTTAGGGAGAAAGTGAAAAAATTCACGGGGAATTGCCGTTCATGATAACCCCAATTACTTCAGACATTCGCAGTCATTTGTCAAGCATCTGACGATACGGAAGGCAGCCAATGTTGGTGCATTCTGTGGGAACACAGTCCCCAGTGAGTCGTTGTCATCAGAATACGAGACTCCCCTGCAGTCCCCGCAATTTAATTGAAGTATGCTTCGGCGTAGCATCAAGGAAGTAGTGAATTTTATGAATTGCTGAGGTAGCGTTGGTTAACGTATACATCCAGCAGATCAATAGCTGTTCTCCAGGTTATAGGCCCAACATTATGTCGCTTTTGGATGGTCGTAACCGTCTGGTTTTAGGGACTTTAATGCTCATCATAAGTTGTGACATTCGATCCTCGGCACTAAGGTCGTAACTGACGGTCTTGGGGGACTTTAATGCTCATCATGAGTTGTGATATTCTGTCCTCGGCATGCCAATTATACCCCTGCCGGGTGGATAGATTGATAGCTCTACGTTTTACACGGTGAATGGGACGCCCCTACCAGAATCAGCGGAGAGTACCACAGTTCGCCAGATAAAACCATCTTGTCAGACCAGGTGACAAATGACGTCGCCTGGCCACCCGTAGTTTTTCTCGGAACATACCATTTACTCATAATTGTATCCATCAACAGACCGCCCCATTTCAGCACCTCTGAACATCACACTTTTCTGCTAATTGACCGAGTTTCAGAAATTTCGCTGATCACCGCTTCAGATATATGCACAAGCCTTCTGATGCGCGGATAGCAGAAAGGACATTCCAAGACATCATCACTGCTGCAGCCGCTCGCCATATACATGCTGGTCGAATACCTGAATTGTGACTAAATTTCCCAGCATAGGCGACGTGATTGGCAAATGAGAATGATGAGCATCGGCGAGCCAATCCCAGTGACCCCAGAGTCAGGGAGCTGACACAGGATGTTAACAGGTTGGTCGGTGAACATAAGCGAAATAAGTGGCGTCGGAATAAGTGAATTGTGAGCAACGGTTAAGTTACCTTCGAACCCTGGAAAGAAGGAAGATAGGACCTCAAAAGGTGTGCAAGTTATTTTAACCGACAGTTTGTCGAGCACCCCTGGAGTGACAGGGCGAAAGGTCAGATTACAATGGGTGATGTTGTGAATACCATCAGGAACGCACCGTCAACCTGATTGAATCTCCATGGTAATGCTCAATCAATTGGATTAGCCGGGAGTCGAGAATCTTACCAAAGTTCTCAACCTGTTACTAGTTACCCACATCGTTCCCGAAATGTTAAAAACATACTGTACACAAAGGTGAGTCGAACAGACCGATTTCGCTTTTGTCGCTCGTAGCAAATACCCGGAACTTCCCCAATGTGGGGTACGAAGCCCTATTTGGATGATCTTACAATTTTTTTCCACGCGAGGAATATGCAAATATACGCCACTGTTCACCACATGGACTACAGATGTTTGTATTTTCCTATACGAGGGTCACTAGAAAACTATCTGGCCTAGGCAACACGCAGTGTCGCCAAGCGTCATTTGACATTTTTTGGAAAGTTTGACAGTTTTTAGCCTAAGCGTACTCAGGTCAGTTTGACATACGACCACGTGTTGTTTACAGTGGCTTAATTGAGACACCTCCAAAACATGGTTTTTTAACGTTTTTACAGTATCGTCTGGAAGTTGCTGCTATTTTTCGAGCTCATACGCATAGTTCCATGATTCGTCACCTGGATCTAGAACATTTCGAAGCTGAAAAACGTCATCTTGTGGAACTTTTATAGCGGCTCTTAAAATAAAGGAAAATAATCCTCATTCGATTTGACTGAAGACATGCCATCTCAAAAATAAGCTAAAACAACAGTGAACAAAGACATAACGCTAATTCCTGATGCCTTACAGGGTCTCTACCAAAAACTTCATCACGCCATAACACCATTACGCGGAAGTTCGACTCACGGCGGATCTGTCCTTCGGGGTTTTTAATATACTCACCAAGGCCTTTCTTTCATAAGAGGAATTTTCCGTGCCCCAGACTTTCACCTCCATTTTGTTGCACAGTGTAATGGGAAAGCTAATTGGCTGAGTTTCAGAAAGATAACTAACCACCGCTTCAGATATTTGACCAACCTTTCTGATCTTTGCGTAGCAGATAGTACGTGCCGAGACATCACAGCAGCAGCCGCTCGCTACATAAGTACTGCTTGAATACCTGAAGTGAGCAAATGAAAATGGTGAGCTTCGTCGAGCCAATCCCAGACAGGTTGGTCGGTGAACATCATCTAAAAAGTTGCAACATTGGAGTCGGAATAAGTGAATTGGGGGCAACGGCTAAGTCGCTCTCGAATCTAAATCATTGGGCCCTGCAAGGAGTCGAGAATCTCATCAAAGTTCTCAACCTGTCGCTAGACCTCCAATTCGTTCTCGAAGTCTTGAAAATGGGCGTGGTGTTCCCGCTACTGAAGATAGGCAAGGATGCCAGCATATATAAGTCGTACAGACCGATTTCGCTTTTGGCGCCCGTAGCAAATACTCTTGAGGCTTTAATCCTGCCCAGCGTCAATCAATTATATGTGTGGACGGCAGTCGTACATGCAATTCAGGAACAAGAAATCGAAGGCTGTTTAACAGGGACTTCATTCCCCATGGTGGGGTGATATCTCCGTAACCATTTTTCTATTCCACCCCCTCCAGACAGCGTCGGTAACCTTGACTCGTTTTATTTGTGAAAGTCTGAAATCTTGTTTGCTCGATCTAACCAACTATTCCAGCACGAGAAATAAGCAAATATCCGCCAATAAGTTTATGCCACTCTGTTCACCACATGGGCTGCAGAATTCCGACCACTAACTACCCTAGGATTCTAGGGGTCACATTCCACAGTATGTTCAGGTTCGTCGGTCGGAGGTAAGCTATGTATGTGACACCAGTGTGTTCCCCGAATATAAGTGCAACGCGATGGATAAATATTCAAACCTTTCAGAATTCCGCCTTGAGAACTGCAACAGGTTGCCTCCTCATGTCTTCTGTGGACCATATACGTGAGGAGACAAATATTCTTCCAGTACAGCAACGCAATGGCATGCTCTCGTTGCAATAGTTGCACGGTTGTTACCGTGAGTGCCATCCTAAGCACCATACGGTCCATAAGGTCCAACGTTACAAGGGAGAACCCCTAGATCAGCAAGCCTATCAAGCAGGTTTGAATATCATTCACACACAGGTTCAGACGCCATAAATAACTATCGTGCGATTGCGGTCCTTGGAGAACATCCCCCATCTATTGCAGCTGAGGAGCGTCAGCACGCTTCACAAGCCCTCACGACACACTGCGCATTTTCAACTGCCCTGCCAAGCCTACTCAACTGACTTCAGCAGCTTTGTGGTTACAACCCATCGAAGCAGCCACATTCCTATAACTGGGAATTTTTCCAAACGTTTATCAAATTCCAAGAAACCCGTTACCTCCCTCACAAAAGTTCAAAATTTCCGCTTAAGCTCAATTTAGGGGCTGATCGAGAATCATTTTGAGATGTTTACCCAAGGTAATCCTTGTGTACTGTTTACAGCGATATATTTTTTCGAGGGCAAGGGCACGACAACTAAAAAGGGGTGACTGGAATTGGTCCAACTTTAGCACATCAAAACATTTCTTTTAAACTTAAATCCAGTTCGAAAATCTACTATATCGGACAACTCCTTACGGCACTTCCCTGATGGGGAATCTCCTTATTTGCACTACGTAATTGTACCGTTATATTACCTATTAATAACATTTGACTCACCAACCAACCACCATCATCAGGTTATAACAAACACCCTACCAAATATGTGTACATTTGGGCGGATGTCATTAACCTCGAACATACCCCTTGTTGTGTGGTGTACATGTCCGCTTGGAAACCATACACATGTTCATGGTAGGTTCCCTAAAAACAACACGTCCTTGACTCGCATTACATTCGTTTTTTTTTTGTTGGCGATATCATTGTGTACCCTTCCGATGTCACATCCTTTTATTGAAATGTCACATTATTTGTTGTGTTTTTGGATAAGAATCACATGTCAACCAACATTGATCGTTCCTTTACAGGAAATTCCGGTTGTATTTTCTTGTTTTTTTGGTAAATTCCCATTTAACAAAAAATCAATTTCCAGATGTTATGCAATGACCAGAGACAAATGACAATCGATCACCGTAGGTAGGGTATGTCCATGGCACTTGGTGTGTCAAGAGTAACAGCCAGAATGGATAGGCAGCAAGCAGCTACACCAACAGCCATAATAAAAAGGAAGATGTGTTAATTTCCACACATATACAACACGGCAAATGTACCACTAGCCAGCCAGAAAGAACCACCAACAAGTGACTGACTTGCCTTTTACAGGCAGGCATTCACACCAACAGAAGTACTCTTCAGAAACAGCAACAACAACGACAATCACCACAACATGGTTTTCCAGACACATTCATTGCTTTGATAGTAACAAGTAATGCTTGTCTTCTTAAACAACAACAAAAAATGGAAAAACACCTATCTGCTGCTGCTGCTGTTTTTGTTGCTATTAGTGTTCTGGTCTGATCATCATCATGATGATCATGTAGTGCCAATGATGACCATTGGTCGCAAATGGTCTGGTTGCTTCTTCTGCCTTAACCATCTACCTGATGACCACTTGAACACGTTTTCAATGTGTACAAATACAGAACACCACAGCCAGCCAACAACAGAAGCACCAACAATTTCAATCGACCAACAAAAGCAACAACAACAATTACGTTGACAACACTCCAAGCTAAAAGGCGACCAGACCAAAATCAGAAAAAGTTGAGAAAAAGTCAACAACAACATTGACACCCGTTCGTTCAAGCAAGCAACGAACCAACCAACCGATCGACCAAACCCCTGGATCCATTAACTACTCAATGCGCAAACTAAGTTGGAACATTACCGCAAACATACCGGCAAACGATGATGAGCAAACTGAAGAAAAACAAGAAGACGAAAAAAACGTTTCCTGCTGCTGTTGCAGTTGTTGCTGTCATTTTAGGCCATGTTTTGCTTATTTGGTTGGCTGGCTGGCATGGTTAACTGACATTTTTGTGTTCTCTACAAAATTATCGGTGTCTGCACTTGCACGCTTGAATGCTATTCTGTCGTTTTGTATTTACTTGACTTTTATTCTGTTATGCCTGTAATCTTCACGAGTTTTTGTTCGTTCAACTTCATCCAAATGTTGGGTTTATCCATCCATATACAGTATGTATGCACATACTTAGCAACATATTAAATTGGATACGGTTGGGGCGTGGGGGGACTTCTCAATGCCTATGAGGCATCTATGAAGTAGGGGAGGTGGTATAACATAAAAGTGTTACATGGACTTAAACTAATTTTAAGCTTTATGATCACATAAAAAATGATACCCTTGCAACCTCCTGACGCCCAATTTTATTTCATTCTTAGCCCTGGAATCATTTGGAGGGCTCCTAATCAAATTTTTGAGGAAAACTTTTTCGAAAATCTTTTGAGAATAAAACCAACATTTTTGGGTTAGTAATATTGGTTGGGCGCCACCGTCAAACATGAATGTTTAAACCTGTTCTTAAGCCTAAACGTTTGAACTTTTGTGGGGGAGGTACCGGAAAAGTATACCGAGTATATTGTGAAAACGGTCATAATGCCTAATTTCATTTCATTCATAGTCCTGGGATCCTTTGGAGAGCTTCTAACCAAATTTTGGAGCAAAACTTTTTCGAAAAGTCTTTTTAGAAAAAAACCAACATTTTTTGGAAAAGCAGTATTGTTTGGGCGCCACCGTCAAACATGAATACGTCTGAACCAGTTCTTAAGCCAAAATGTTTGAACTTTTGTGGGAGAGGTACCGGAAGAAATATGCCGATATTATCCATCTTTGAATTTTGCGTTTGGAAGAACAATTACGATGTGCAAAGATTGGACCAAATCGAGGACCCCCTTTAGGAGCCATAGTTAGTGGCCGTAGGGATTTTGCAGCTTTAGGGTAATTATGTCATTCAGTATGCCCTTTCCCCCCATGAAAAATATACAGTTGTAATATGAGGCGCGAGGACTATCAGCTGGAAAATGTCAAAACTATCCTAGTCATGTCCCCAATCTGCACTATTGCGAAAAATGTTGAAATTTTATTTCGGTGATACCCTAAGGAGTAAACCGATATAGTACATGTTCGAACCCGATCTATACCTGGAAGCTATAAAAGATGTGCAAAATCTGGACTAAATCGATTGTTCCCTTTGAGAAATATTCTCTCGTAATATGAGCCGCGAGGACTATCAGCTGGAAAAACCTCAAAACTATCCTAGACATGTTCCCAATCTGAACTATTGCGAAAATTTTTGAAATTTTATGTCGGTGATACCCTAAGGAGTAAACCGATATAGTCATATTCGAACCCGATCTATAGCTGGAAGCAATAAGAGATGTGCAAAATCAGGACTAAATCGATTGCTTCCTTTGAGAGATATCGTTCACACCATTATATAGAAAGATTTTGAACTTTTGTGGAAGAGGTACCCGAAGGAGTCGATATCCTCGGACTTAAACATAGTTTGGGCAAAATATTACAATGTGCAAAAGTTAATTCGGATCGATTGATCCTTTCGAGAGTTATCGTGAGCATTAGCCAGCCAGTCAGACGGACGGACATTGCTAAATCAACTCCAAATTGCCTGAAGTAGATTTGGTCCAAACATACTTGGGGTCTAAAACCATTATTTCGATGAGGCACATTTTTGGTCATATAAATGTTTTTATACCCTCATTAGCCTAAAGTCTGAGGGTATAAAACTTTTTTCTCCCCATCGAACGGTAGATCCCGATTTTCGGCGTTTTAAAGGTTTTAGCCTCATTTACCGAAATGGCAGAAATTTGGTATATAACCGTCGTAGGGGCTACTAAACTTTCCTCTAGAAATTTGTCGGTGCAGGTAGACGTAGAACAGTACCTCCCGACTATCCAACTGGTACTTAGTCTTCGTTCGGAAATCCAAACATTCCCGCAGATAATGGTACAATTCATAGAAAGGTACCTCCAGATTTTCGAAATTTTAAAGCATTTAACCGCTTTATCAAACCGAATTAGCTGAAATGTGGTATTTAGTTTTCGTTGGGGCTACCAAACTTTTCCGCAGAGAATTGTAGGTATGAGTTCACCTTTTGATATATCCCCCATAGAACGATACCTCCCGATTTTCGGAAGTATGAAGGTTTTAGCTACATTATTTAACCAAAATGGCTAAAATTTGATATTGTGAGAAGCTTGTTGATCTAGAGGTTCCCGTTTATACCTTTGGGAATATCTCTAGATCACGAAGAACTCTCCTGACGTGCCTTGGTGGCACGTGGTAGCCTGTCCACAATATTGAATATTGTGACATGGATGCTTATGGCGATAATACCAAAGTGGGTACTGCATCGATAGAATCTTGTTGTCTGAAAAATCGATAAAATCTTCACCTCCTTATGATTATGATCCACTGGTCGGCATTCTGGCAGGCATGAAGCTTATTCAACTTAGTAGTGCTATAGTTTGCAAACCACACAGGTGCCAGATAGTAGTAAGATGGGCTGTTATTTTATAAGGAGGTTAACAAGGTGCCATGCCAGCAGCCCAAGTACACTCCATATCTTGGGGTAAATGGTGGTCGGTAATCAGGACATCATCGACCAATGTGTTCAGTGGTAACATCATTTTAGCGGTCCAAGTGATAAAAAGCGTGACAGTAGATTTAGCGGTGGAAATTGTATCCATGTAACCTATAACATATGTATATATATCACCAACGATAGGACCCCACCCCGAGATCGTATAATCATGCTCATACCTTACATTTCTATGCCTTCCGGAGGTAGTTAAATTTTAGAAAAGTAGACGTTAAGCAGTTATGAAGATATTAACCCACTTCCGAAACTCACTGTTTCACTCTGTGGGGTTTCGACTTCTTATATCTGAGTTCTATACATTTGATTATCCAACATTTCAGACACGGCTCAAGGGAAGTCTTTATGTCTTCTTCTTTAGTCCTCGAACATCTTGGAATGGTTTACGGTATCGAAGGTTTTTTATAGGTCAAAAGCCAATATGGCAGTTCATTCAGAATGATATTTGTGTTCTGTTTTAGAATGATACTTGTGGTTGTTGTTGTAACAGTGATTTTATTTTATGTTTGTAAGTTCTTTCTTCTGCTTAATCCTGCTCTATCTCCAGTTCTAGGAATGTGGCTGCTTCTTGATGTTTTGCACGGTGTCATCAGTCCTTGTCCTATAAGAATTTAGATGCCTGCCCACATCACGAACATAGTTGAGCTTGACTTTGGTTTGTCATAGCAGCTGACGCTCCTCATTTGCGGTAGATGGGGGATATACTCCGATGACCGGTTTCTCACGATTATTGTTTATGTCATCTGCGACTGGATTATTGTTATGCTGTACGCAGATTAGAGGTATTGTAGGAGCAATCATATTCTATGAACAAAATAATGTATTGTAAAAATCTAAAAATATATTTTGTGTCATTATGGTGCCTGACACAAAATGTATGGTTGAAAAAAAAAAACAATACATATTTTCAGATTTTTAAAATACACTATTTTGTTCATGGAATATGATTGTTATTATATTGTATGTATTCGAACCTGCTTAATAGGCTTGCTGATCTGGGAGTTCTTTCTTGTAACGTTGGAACTCTCATTCTAGACCATGAGATCCTTCCTGACATGCCTAGGTATGTGATTAGGATGGTTCTCATGGTAACACCCGATAAAGTGCTTCAACAAGAGCATGCCATTGTGTTGCTGTACTGAAAGAATCTTTGTCTCTTTATGTAGATGGTCCACTGAACACATGAGGAGGCACCCTGTTGCAGTTCTCAGGGCGGAATTCTGACAGGTTTGAATATTTTTCCATAGCATTGCACTTACATTAGCGGACCACGCATAGCTTACCACAAACCGACCTATCGCGATATATGTGATCAACAAGGTTTCTTTATTTGGACTTGAGTACCTTATTTCTACATCTCAGCTTGTCGCAGATAACTCTGGCATGCGCGGACGATGTGAACATACTGTCCAACGTGTATGTGGGGTAGGTAGTGGTCGGAATTCTGCTACCATCGGCCATGACATTCAACTTAGTGCCTGCCTCTGCAGTCCACGTGGTGAATATAATGGCCGTATGTTTAGTGGCGAACATTTACATATTTTTCCCGTGGAAAAAGGTGGTAAGATCAGTCAAATAGGAGTAAAGACTTCCACAAATGACATCAAGGAAGGTGCCCGACGCCAAGATCGTACAATCATCCGCATATGTTAAGGTGGAAACTTAACAGTTCCCGAGACATCACTCCACCTTGGGAACTCCCTGTTTCAACCTACGGGGCTTGGACTTCTTGTTGCTGAATTCCATGCACGACTGGCGACAATACCTATACTTCATTATCCAACGTTTCAATATTTGGTTAGACTGCTCAGTCTCCTTAAACAGAGTGAAGTGATTGACTGTATCAAAGGCTTTTAATAAGTCGAGCGCCACCAACGCATAAGCGGAACTGGGGAAGAATAAAGCCTCAAGAGTCGATGCTATGGGCGACAAAAGCGAAATCGATCTGTACGATTCACCTTTGCTGGCAGCCTTGCCTGGCCTGCCCATTATCTTTGCGAACGATATGGATGGCTAGCGACAGGTTAGTGAAGTACTTGACTCCCGGCACTTCCGTTAGTTTCAGCATTGCCATGGAGATTCCATCGCTTAGGATGATTTAGCGTTCCTTATGGCATTCGCGACATCATCCGTTGTAAATTGTGGCAGGAAGAGATCTAATGCGACGTAGTAATCTTCCCTTCGCCCTATCAATCCGGAGGTTCTCGACAAACTGTCGGTTAAAATAACTTGTGCACCTTTTTGGACCAGTCAGCTTTACGTCGCTAAACGTTACTATCTTCCATCTTTCCAGAGTTCAGGAGTGACTTAACTGTTGCCCACAATTCATTTATTCCGACTCCAATGTTGCAATTCTTCAGCTGATTTAGCCTTATGCTCAACGACCATCCAGTTGTCTTCCAGTGCCAGCTCATTGACTCTGGTGTCACTGAGATTGGTACGACGCTCATTTGCTAATCCCGTCGCATCTGCTGGGAAGTTAGGTCTTACTTGGGGTATTCGACCAGCAGGTATACGAGCGGCTGCAGCAGTGATGATATCTCGCAACGACCGTTCTGCTACCCGAACATTGGAAGGGGTGGCGCAGATCTCTGAATTCTTTGAAACTCGACCAATTGGCTTTCCCATGATTGATGAAAGAGCGGCGTTCAGAGGTCATGGAATCGGGCGGTCTGCTGATGGAGACACTTATGGGAAGGTAGTCTGACCCATGAGAAACAGCGGGTTGTCAGCTGATGTCATTTGTCAGACCATGTGACATGTCTGACGAACTACGACACTATCCGCTAATTCTGTTAGGGGTGTCCTCATTGAGCGTGAAAAACGTAGAGATATCAATTTGCTCAGCCAACATTATACCCCTCTGGTCGTTTTGAAGAACCGAATTCCACAACTCATAATGAGCATTAAAGTCCTCCAAGACCAGACGGTTATGACCTTCCAAAAGCGGGCTAATGTTGGGCCTATCCTGGAGTACAGCTATTTATCGGTGAGATGTATACGTTCAGCAACTCTAACTCGGCAGAGTCACGCCTACCTGCTACCACAATACATTCCATGTACAGGTCATTAGAGCCCAGACTCAAGCGAGATAGGTCTGTATTAGACAGACTGGTGCACCTCCACTTCTGGTGCGATCCTGCAAGCTGCAGTTATCCAAAAATGGTACTGCTTCGATAGGATGTAACCACAGACCCACTGTAGTTAGTTGAGTAGGTGCGGGTCCATGCTGGACAGATGTTTTTCACGGTGCTTTTGATCTTTGTCCTATAATAATGTAGGCGACTGCAATATCCCGAGCGTAGTTGGGTCAAAACTACTACTCTGGTTTGTCGAGGCATCTGATTCTCCTCAGCTGCGATAGATTGGGGATGTACTCCGAGGACTTTATTCACACTATAGTAGCTTATCAAACGACATTCAACTCTCTTCTCACCTGCGCCGTCCATGTGGTGAACAGAGAGGCCGTATATTTAGCGGCGGATATCTGCATATTTCTCGCGTGGAAAAATGTGGTAAGATCGGTTAAATAGCAGTTCAGTCTTTTACAGATGTCATTAGGGAAGGTACCTGACGCCAGGATCGGACCATCATCCGCATACGTTACGAGATCGATGTCGTCTGGAGGGGCGAAATGCAGAAGAGGTAGAGGTTAAACAGTTTCGGAGATATCACCCACCTTGGGGTTTGGACTTCTTGTTCCCGAATTAAACGTTGTAGACTTGACCGGAGGGTTGTCTGCTCAATGTCCTAAAACAGCGTGGAGAGCTGTTGCTGCTTTTGTTGTTGAGCTTGGTTTTCTGCACCGCCGAGACCATGATATTCTTCCGACTTATGAAATCCACGATTTCTTCGATCTTACCACGGAGTCTACTGCAATTAAATTGCAAAAATGATGCATTTTCAGGTGTTGGAACAACAACGACTGGTGTCAAATGCTGTGTGTGCGGCTGCTGTTGGTGGACTGCGGGGGAGTCGACTAATCTGACGACTCACTGCAGACTGAGTTCACGCACCATCCAGCAACATAGTCCCTGTCATAATATGTGTTCGTTTACTCAAAATTTGTACAAATTGTTACTGGATGTTGTTCGTTTACTCTACAGTTCAATGCAAAAGACCTTAGTCGATTACAAGAAGCTACTGGACTTGTACAAATTGTTGAGTAAACGAACACACCTATAGTTACTCGCATGGACAAGTCAAGAACAACCACTTATATGCATCCACACCCGGCATCTGTTGAATCTCACCGAAGATTGGGTTTGGGTAAAGATGTGGGCACAAATATATTGGTCCTGACCAATAGAATCCGGAGCAGACAGTCCGGGATGTCAGGGATATATAGCTTCCAACACAGAAAAACGATAAAATACAAACATGTGTACACTGAGGTGGCAGCCGCTGACTGGAACACGGATGTTGTGTGGTTCCGGGTCAATCCGGTATGAGAGAACCCGCTGTCGTGGGATTGATTAGGTCCAACGCTTAAGCTTTTTGTATAATGGGGAGGTCATATATTTTTATTCCTTTTATTTTCTAGATGCTCATACGGATTTTTTGGTATAACTTTATTTGAAATAAAAGTAAAGTTCATTAACTTATTGAAATGTTTCCATTGATTTTAATTAGAAATGTCCATTGTTTACCGAATCACACCCTAATCTTGTGACTGCTTTGAATTGTAACAATCCATAAACAATGATCTTGTATTGAGTTAAAAAGTTTTTATTATCGATGCGAAATTCAATTCGTTCTTCTTTTTGTTCTCCATTTGCAGTTATAGATGATGAAGATGGTGGCGACAATGAGTGGCGGATCCAATAACAAACACAAAGACTTGGTGACAATGTCCGTATGGTTTGTTTATCTAATGCTAATATTGATGCACTCCTTGTGGATTGATGGCATAGAGGCGAGACAACAGCACAACGATGACAAAATAAACGAAGCTGGTGGTGGGCACCATAGAAAACGTGGTGGAGGTCGGCGAGGAGAATTAGACATTGACAGTGGTTCCTCCTATGAAGTGTACCCCCATAAAAATCACAGAAATCGTGACAATGTAAGCCATCGAAATGCTTTCGGACCCAATGGCGTACTGGAAGGTGGCCGTGGCAACAAACACAAGGAGCCTAATGAAAACGCCACCACCAGTCATCAAAGAAAACATCGTCATCGCAAGCGTAATCGTTCGAACAATGCCAAAGAGAATCTTTCGCTGTGGATCAATGAGCAACAGCTGAAAATGTTAACGGGTAAAGTATGACCATGGCACAATTGAAAGGTGCTAAATTTATTCTAAAAAACATGTGGTTTTCTTAGCTCTATTCTTTCCTCAAGGTTACGTGCAAGGACGTGTCTATGCCATACACAATGGTCATGTCATGAACGACATACGCGATGGTCGTATCTATGAATATCTCATTATACCGCCAGAAGTAAATCACGTGAATTTCACATGGAAGTCGGGATCAGGAAAATATTTCTATCATTTTGATTTGTTGGAGTCAATGGATGAGAGTATTCTCAAGGCACCAACGGTATCCATAAAACTCAAAGGTCGCATACCCAAAGAAGAGAAGAGTGAGTAGAGAGAGCGAGAAAATTTATTTGAAAATAAATAACTATTTGATTGTCTAAACTTATTAAAGATTTCAGCGTCTTCCTACCTTGTAGCGGTAACAATTCTGGCACAGCCATGTTCAATGTCGGCCTAACCATACAGAATGGCAATAATGTAACGCTGCCCGGCACCCCGATACGTTTGCATTTCAAAAAGGAGTGTGCACATAGAGGTGTGTATGACAACCCCGACACAACAAATCCCACACAAAACACCTCTCTCCAAGGTAGTGTATGGTCATAGTCCTTTGTTTCTCCCATCCTTGTACTCCTCCTCTCCCACCCACCCGGTCTCCTTTGTTCCAATTTGAGATGTTTTACTTCTATAACTTAACGAGCCTTTAGGCTAAAGACGGTTTATACACTTTGATACGACCAAAAATGTTTCTCGTATAAATAAATAATTGTTTTATACCCCAAGCATTTTTTCCCTTTATTTATTCCGCATGGGTACATAGGGCTTCTACGAGAGAATTCCATCTTATTCTATCATTACATATACATATGTATATTTAATATGTTCAAAGTTTATGCTTTGATTTTTTGATTCTTTTAAAACAGTTCTTCTCCAGGTATTTTTTGGTCGTCCTGGACGGCGGCTGCCTTGGGCCATGAAAGGCTTTATCCTTACGATTTTTTTGTATTGTAAATGCATATTTGCTATCTTCTGAAAGTTCTTTAGGACTCAGTGACCAATTTCAAGAAAATTAAGGGCGGTTAAGCCGTAATTTTTCAGGAGATTCCTCTACCTTCCCTCCCAGTTCTTGGTTTTGGATGGCTTATGTGTTTCACGAAATCGGCTATTTCTATATTTTCGTGACTTAAGCACATTATTTTAACTATATTAACTATATAAATATTCAAAAATAAGCAAAATTTCCTTTTATTTCTGCTGTTCTTGTAATGAAATATGACCAGTTTTCTCTTTTCTGGGATAGCGTTTTTCCTTAGCGCTAAATTTTAATAAACATGCTATAAAATATAATATGTTTGCACACAGGAACATAGATTCTGTTCGCATTTATTAAAATGTATACTAACCCCCTGTTTTTGTAACTATTTTTTGTTCGTCTATATTCCTAATAATTTAGGCATCCATAGCTCAGCCCCCAGATGACTAACGAAACTAATTTTTCGTAGACGTGTTCCATATATACTTAAGAAATCCTCTTTTAAAAATCAGAGCTCTACATTTGCGTTGAGGCGAATTAATCGATCTACAAAATTTGACAGTTCGTGTGATAAGAATAAAAACTTTTACAAAAACAGGGGGTAATATTGCAGAAAAAGTTGGATAATGACCTAACAAAAGTTACAAAAACCGAATATTTTTGACGCATAGAACACAGGGTTAACAACGTTTTCTTTGTTATTCTCGCTTTTAGGGTTGCCATGGATCCATGTTACATACACTTTTTAATTGCCACAGGACCAAAATTTTTTTAAGTATTTGGTTTTTTGGATATTGGGCATGGGCTTCTAAAATACTGAGGTGTTATTATTGGTGAAATTGAAATCCGAATATTTTTGACACTCACTGTATGTATTCCCATTTCCGAGTGTGACATTAAAAATACTGACGATGCCTCAGTGAATATGCCGTATTACTGTATTCTCAGTTTATTTTTTGTTTTGTGTTATAATTGTTTGTTTTGGGTTTTTTCATTAAAGATTTAGACATTTTTATTTTGGGATCAACTTATGAGTGTATTTTTATACCCTACACCACTATGTGGGGAGGGTATTATAAGTTGGTTTTGGCCAAAAAGTTTGTAACGCATCGAAATAATGATCGTAGACCCATACTTATATATACCAAAACAAGTAAGAACAGACTATAGTCGGACGGGGCCGACCATGTGATACCCTATACCACTATCCCTGTGCACTAGCTTTCCGGGCTAGCTTTTGATAATTTACCAATTTTCACACAAAAGTTTTGATCAATTTAACCCGCTAAATATTATCCGATCATACCGTTGACTTGCACGCTACTTCTTCATCTCAAACCAAAACTACGTTTAAAATTTCGCGCCGATCGAACTATTATTGCGACCTACAGAGCGGCTACAAAATCGAGCAAAAATTTTGTTTTTGGTCCATTTCATCCCTTTAACATTTCACGATCATCGCCAAAAACTAATCAGTTCTATTCTGGTCCAAACCCGACCTCCATACTAAATTTCGTGACAATCGGTCCATAATTGCGGCCTCTAGCTTGATTACAATTTTTAATGGACGGACAGACGGACGGACGGACACACATCGCTAAATCGCTTTATCTCGTCGAGATATGAAGTTTGGTATACCACATGAGGGGTCTACGACGAATATTTCGCGGCGTTACATGAATTTTTGGGAAAACAAACTTATTATACCCTTTTCCACATTGTGGTATAGGGTATAATGAATGTCTCGACGAGCTGAGTCGATCTGGCTATGTGTGTCCGTCCGTCCGTCTGTCCATCTAAACCTTGTAATCACGCTACAGGTCGCAATGTTGATCGGATCGTCACGAAATTTTGGATGTTGATGAGGGTCCCTGAAGGGAAGAAGCCTATTGATTTTGGTGATGGTCGGATAATATTTAGGGGTCGGAATGGGCAAAAAACTTATGTTGATAAAAAGACAAAGTTTTTTTCCAAAGCGAATATCTCAGCTTCTGTACGGGGTATACCAAAAGCAAAACCTGACAATAAAAGTAGAAAATATCACCTTTCTCGTTCTCGTAGGTGATCAAACAATGAAGATATCACAATAGTCGCAAATAAAACCCAAATTTTCATTTTTGCGATTTTAATTATAATGACGAATATCACAGCTTTGGTTAGAGACTTTGGCTATGAAAGTAGAAGATCCCATCTTTACAATGATGTAAACTAGGTCGTCGTAGGTGACCAAATAACGGAGATATCGCAATAGTCGGTAATATATCCCATTTTTCCACTTTTTTGGAAATCACGCTACAGGTCTCAATTTTGATCGGATCGTCACGAAATTTTGAGGGTTAATGAGCCATGAAAGTAGAAAATATCGCCTTTCTAATGATGTAAAGTAGGTTCTCGTAGGTGATCAAACAACGAATATATCGCAATAGCCGCTAATAGAACCCAACTTTTTATTTTTGCGATTTTAAAAATAATGACGAATATCACAGCTTCGGTTGGGGATCTTCCAAAAAAAAGTCTGACTATGAAAGTAGAAAATCCCATCTTTACAGTGATGCAAAGTAGGTTGGCGTAGGTGTCCACATAATAGAGATATCACAATAGTCGGCAATACATCCCATTTTTTCATTTTTTGTAATCACGCTACAGGTCGCAATTTTGATCGGAACGTCACGAAATTTTGGGGGCTAATGGGGATCCTACAGAGAAAGAAGAATTTTGGTGCTGGTCGGATAATATTCAGGGGTCGGAATGGACAAAAAACTTATTTGGAGAAAAAGTCAACGTTTTATTTCAAAGCGAATATGTCCGCTTCTAAAAGGGGTAGGTCAAAAGCAAAACCTGCTAATGAAAGTAGGAAATATCACCTTTGCAACGATGTTACGTAGGTGGTCAAAGAACGAAGATATCGCAAAAGCCGCTAATAGAACACAACATTATCACATCTTTGGTTCGGACTAGAGATGGGCGCGTGCCTAAAAAATTAGACACGAACATGCACGAACACGGACCAAAATTCACATTCAGGCACAAACACGGCGTTTTACGAGAAGGCACGAACACGCACACTCACGCACGAGATTACAAAAGAGGAGAAATTGATATAGGTGTACATTTATTGGTTTAAAAAAAAAAAAATTCATATGTACTTCTAATTTTTCTATTCTTTTTTAAAAACATTATTTTGTCCAAGTTAGAACTCAAAAGTCTAGTACGCGTTTCGTTGAGAATATTTCCTGATGTGAAAAAAAAATCTCCCGCTCGTTGCTGAGCTGACGAGTATAGCCAAAAATTTCCTGGCTATTTGTTTTAAATAATTTAGATTAGACTGTTTCCGAAAGTTTAAAACATCAGTCTGGCTAGAAACGGCACTCGATAATGTGTATCAATTGGAGACTTTTCCATTTTTTGTCTTTTTGCCATTTTGATCCAGAAACTCTGATAATTCGTGTAAATAGGGCATTATAATTTCCTGCTCATCATATGTTCTCACTTTTTATATCAAGTAACATTGCTTTTACATTAGCTAATTAAAAATCATCTTCTTAAACGGCGGAAATAAAAACGTCCCTATAAGATGTGTCATTGTTGGTACAAAGCGTTTAAGCAATGATTGTTTAGTTTTAGGTTTTAAATCGTTCATGAATTGAGAGTCAATGGTATCAATTGAGCAGGCTTTCAAAAGTTTTTTAAACCAATGGGCAAAAATGTGCATAGAGGGTACTTTTCCGAGCGTAATGTATCGGAACACTCTCTGAAAACAAAAAGAATTCGATGATTTTCATGCATAATTTTACAACTGTCCTCGCAGTTGTCCGGACGCCTACGTCACACAGACAAGTTTTGGGTTTTTGACAATCAATACATGAACCCAACTGTCCCGTCATGTGTAAACGCAAGGTAAAATATCTTACAACGTTTTTTTGGTCAGTCAATCAGTTTTCTCAATTCGGGAAAAGGATATTTTTTAATAACATCATCCATAACAGATAATAGTCCCAATTTACATTAGGCGAGTTTACTTGCGGCAATTGTCAGTTTGATGGAGAGAGAGGTGAGACATATGGTAACCCTTTGCCTCTCAGCCCCCTCTCTCACCTACAAACTGACAATTGCCGCAAGTAAACTCGCCTAATGTAAATTGGGACATACAGTCAGATAAACATTTGATTTGCAAAGAGAGTATATTGTGTTAACCCTCAGAGTAGTTTTTGTATTTGCTTCTCTCATGAACAAAACAAATGGCAAACAAATATCATCTTTTTTCACTGATACTCTGGCCTCTCCATAACAAAACGGTAATAAGTACCAGACTACAAAAACGAAGCAAATAATTTTAGCAATATTTTGGTCGGTTTTATATTCTTCTTCGATGTTCGTGTTTAGTAAGGTATCTTGCACGAATTCTAAAGGGGGACCAAAAATTTAGCACGATCGTGTCACATAGTGCAGATCGTGTTTAGTCGTGTCGTGCAAAACCGTGTCGAACAAAAAAACACGATCACGAACGGCCAAAAATGCATTCCGGCACGACACGCACAAACACGGCGTTTTTCGAGAAGGCACGAACACGCACTACTCACGGCACGACAAGCGCCCACCTCTAGTTCGGATCTTCCAAAAGCAAAGTCTGACAATGAAATTAAAAAATCCCATCATTACAATGATGTAAAGCAGGTTGGCGTAGGTATCCAAATAACGGAGATATCGCAATAGTCGGTAATACATCCCATTTTTCCACTTTTTTGGAAATCAGGGGTCAGAATGTGACAAAAAAATATTTGGAAAAAAGACCAACGTTTTATTTCAAAGCTAATAACTCCATTTTGTGGGAGGTACATATATCGAAAGCAAAACCTGGCAAGGAAAGTAGAAAATATCACTTTTACAACGATGTGAAGTAGGTTGTCATAGGTGGTCAAACAACAGAGATATCGCAATAGTCGATAATGCATCCCTTTTTCCATTTTTGTGCAATCACACTACAAAATATTGATCGGATATTGGATCGAATATTGAAAACAAGTAAAAAATTTAAAGTCCGCACCGAATTTTATTATATCCCCTACCATGAAATATTCTGACCTCAAATGTAATAATTTGTTTCCTTTCCTTGACCAGTAGGAACTCCAAATAGCAAATTACAGCCAATTCGAACCGAAAATGTAGATAAAAACCTCAACATAACTGAAATAGGGAGGTACTGTAGTATTAGGACTATACCGAAACCTGGACCTAAGACCACAATTTTTGGCGCAGAATGTTTTTGATCATTGAGAACTCCAAGAAGGTTTTTGACCATTGGGAACCCCAAATACTAAAGTTCAGGCAATTAGGGCCGAAAATGTAGATAAAAGCTTCAAAATACCTGAAATCAGGTGGTAACGGTACATGGGGGCTATAGGAAAAACTGGAACCATATTAACGATTTTTGGCTAAAGTATTTTTTTACTTATTTTTAGCATATACTGAAAAAGCCAGACTGATCCGAAGATTATAAATATTTTTGTCGCACCTTCCCCTACAAGTGGGACCACTGTGCACTCCTTCGGGTACCTCCCACACAAGTTTAAAAAATAAAAATTGTTAAACAACATCGATTTCTACCTCGAAATGAAAAGTATCCACTCTAAAAATTTTATGAAACCAAAAGGATTTCTTAGGAGTTTAGCGCTTGGTATGACATCCTTTGTTATCCTTTACAGCTTTTAGCCTTTTTGGCAAAGATTGAACTAAGTTTTCGGGTCAAGATATCGGAATTTTTCCCCATTCTTCTTGCATATTACGATTTTTTATATTTGTCCCAAAAATACCCCATCAATTATTTATAGGATACAAATCGGGGAGGTGTTTGAATCACTTTTGGACAGTTACATAGCATCCATTTTGGAAAAATATGTGATTTGTGCTCGGGCTCATATATTGATAAAATTGGAATGTCTCAAATCCCATTTTTTCATATGACATACACACCTTAATTGGTCCATATGACCAAAACAGGTTAAAGTTGTCTTCATTGCTTTCATTGGCAGCCTGTTTTGGTCATATGGACCAATTAAGGTACATATGTCGTAGGGCAAATACCGCCTTGGACCCCAAACACACAATTTCAACAGTAAAGCACAGAGGAGACTCTTTTGTGGTATGACGTTGTATGAGTGCTTCCGGTGTAGGAAATCGTGTCTTCATCGAATGAATTAAGGATAAGATGTATTATTTAAATATTCTGAAAGGATAATTTGAAATTTAGGCGCTGAAAAAATGGGATTTGGGACAACATTCCAATTTTATCAATATATGAGCCCGAGCACAAATCACATATTTTTCCAAAATGGATGCTATGTAACTGTCCAAAAGTGATTCAAACACCTCCCCGATTCCCGGATTTGATTCCTATAGATAATTTATGGAGTATTTTGGAGACAAATATAAAAAATCGTAATATCTAAAGTATAGGAACCCTGAAAAATGCCTTACAGGAAGGATGGGGAAAAATTCAGATATCGTGCACTGAAAATTTAGTTAAATTTTTGCCAAAAAGGCCAAAAGCTGTAAAGGATAACAAAGGATGTCATAACAAGGGCAGAAACCCTAAAAAATCCTTTTTGTTTCATGAAACTTTTAGAGAGCATACTTTTCACTGTGAGGTAGAAATCGATGTTGTTTAACCATTTTTATTTTTTTTTATCTAAATTTACCTGAATTTCGTTAATTTTATTTTATTATATTTAAGTTAAGAAATTAATGTAAAAATATGAAAAGGAATTAAATCGCTATCATTAACCAATTCTTAGCAATCGCAGTTTTAATGAAAGAAACTGAAGTGGATACTTTTGGCTGTAGCTCTCGCAGAGAGTTTCTGATTGGCCCAAACTTTGCACATCGTATTATTTCATACAGTCATGTATCAGGTTGGAATATGGAGTATATCGGTCCCGTCTTTCTGGTACCTCCCACACAAAATTTTGTGAAAAGAGCCTGTTGAGGACTCGTATCGGATTTATTTGAATTTTTTTGTACAAGGTTTTTATCACTGTGGTTTTCATCACAGTCTTGCTTAGGTGAAGTTTAAGGCCTTTTCGAGGTCTTGTTTACAGCAATATTACAGTTTTCGTGGACAAGTCCATGTTCCGGACAGAATGGTCTAAAAAAGCTCTAAAAAAGTGTGGGGTCTGTTCTTTTATATGGTGCAGAACCTTGGACTTTAAAAACAAAGTACCGAAAAATTCTAAAATACGATGGACAGAGCAAATGAAAAATGACGAAATTCTGAGGAAAATGAATGCGAATAGAGAGCTAATAAGAACGATTAAAACCCGAAAAGTATCATATGTGGGACACATCATGCGGAAAAATAAATACAAAATACTGTAAAATATTATTAAAGAGTGATTGAAGGAAGACGAAGGATCTGAGACCCTACTGAGGTATTTACCTTCGAGAGAATGCTAAAGTGCCACGGTGCTTTTGAAGCAAATTTAAATGGAAGGTGCTTGCACCTGGGAAGTTTTTGCAGATTCTGAAACTACAATGTTCATAGATGGGAAAAATCAAAAAAAAAAAAAAAAAATCGCCGGAGCGCTTTTTAAATAAATCGCGATTAACGTTGACATTTTTAGGGGTTGTTTATGTTTTCACGATTTTTCTTGGAAACCGCAAGTCCTATCAGAATAGGACTAACGAAAATGTTTTACCTATAAAAATTCTCTACAAGATTGACCTTGGGCCTAATTATGTGATGTTAGTAAATAACGATGTTAGTAAATAATTGGCAGCATTTTTTAGACAATATAACAAGAGAAATTGGGAAGAGTCCTTTGCAGTCGTTTTGAGAAATTGTGATAAATTTAGAATTAAAATGCATGCAATCATTAACCAAAAATTACTTTTGCAGTCGTTAAAAAATAAGTTGAAAAATAAGCATTTCTGGAAAAAAGAAAAAAAATATTTAATTTTAATAGCCTTTATTGTATAAGGGAAGTACATTTTAAACATTTCATTTTTGAAATATAGAAGTTCAAATTGGGACAATGCACTGACTGTATCGCCCCCTTATAAAACAATGTCATGAAGGGTGCGCCTTACCTACATAACTTTTAATGAAACCCGTTTACACAGGAAAGTTTTTGTGAATTCTAAAACAGCAATGTTCATAGATGAGAAAAATCCAAAAACAAGAAAAATCGCTGTAGAGATTTTTAAATAAATCGCGGTCAAAATTCACATTTTTAGGTGTTTTTTTAGGTTTTCACGATTTTGCTTGGAAACCGCAAGTCCTATCGAAATGGTGCTAAAGAAAATGTTGTAGCTGTGAAAATTCTCTAGAGGAATGACCTTTATGATTTGTTCCCAGGTTATACAATTTTTGAGATAAAGAAGCTCAGGTTACATTTTTATGTTTTTTTTAGAGTTTCGCGATTTTGCTTGAATGCGGCAAGTCTTATCGATATGTGATCTGAGAAAATCTTAAATCTGTGGAAATTTTCTACAAGACTGGCTTATGTAACTTTTCCTAGGTTGAATTGAATTGTCCCAATTTGAACTTCTATATCTCAGAAGCGGTAAGACCGACGAGAATACCATAAAGATCTATCTTGTAGAAAATGTTCTTAGCTACAACATTGGGGGTTATCATGAACGGTAATTCCCCGTGAATTTTTTCACTTTTTCCTTTAAGTTGCAAACGGCGGAAAGACGAAATTCACGGGGAAATTTCATTCATGATAACCCCCATTTTCTTTATTCCCATTTTGATAGGACTTGCGGTTTCCAAGCAAAATCGCAAAAACCTAAACAACCCCTAAAAATGTCAACTTGAATCGCAATTTATTTAAAAAGCGCTCCGGCGATTTTTTTGTTTTTTGATTTATCTCATCTATGAACATTGTAGTTTCAGAATCTGCAAAAACTTCCCAGGTGCAAGCACCTTCCATTTAAATTTGCTTCAAGAGCACCGTGGTGAAACTCCATCCAGAATTGGTGTCTGGCAATATCACAATTATGTCATATGAAGCGTGCGGAGATTCACTGATTATTATACAATCTGCCTGTGTCTCAATTTCAAGATTCTGCAGCTTTCAACAGAATATCCACAAACAAGAGAACTGATGAGATCCTGTGGCGAGGATCGAAACTAGTCTTCCCTACCATACCCCTTGGCGAACAATGCCAAACTTTCTCCACTAATAAATTAGTTGTTTTAAAATACTAAATCAACAACAGATAATTTTGAAAAAAAAAACAAAATTGTAACAGCTATCTTAATAAAAAACGCCACTAGTATTCGAAAGGAAGAAATATATGTATGTTAATCGCCCATTGAAGTATTGGCTAGGTAGTTTATCTATCAGTTGTTCATCCTCTTCAGTGTAGGATTGATTATGGCTTGCTAGTTCAGAGCTGGTCCACTAACCGTCGCTCCTTAATATTACCTGTGGATTTGTGAACCTTAGATAGTATTCTTAGAAATCTGGTCGTTCCGTTTACTCCCTCTATAGACTCTCCAAAGCTGAACCAAGACTTTCACTTAGCCTTCTTGATATCGTTCTTGTACCACTTGAAGTTAATTTTATATTAACCAATCAGTACTGAATATCGTCTTTTTTTTAGCTAACTGTTTGTTTCATGATACCGGTTAGGATTTCCTCACAGGATAGGTGATTGGATAGAAGTTCATAGCAAGACTCCAAGTAACGAGATTTGGAAAAGTGATTCGGGAACACTTTTCTGATACCTTCCATAGTCAATTAACATACGTTCATAGATATCAACATATTTGCTTGACTCATTCAAATTAGGTATTGCGAGGTCTTCCTATTTACAAATATACTACTCATTTTCCTGTTTGATAAAACATCCTTTGCTTCCATCCAAAACATTATTTGTCGTCTATCAGAAACCTCATCACAATGATGTTTTTGATGGACATACGACAAAAGGTAAATAAATTCATTCTTATTTACTTCATTTTTCGCAAGGTCCTGATCCCGATTGTCATTTGAAGTGTGGTGAACATGGTTTCTGTAATCATCGCAATATTTGTCAGTGTCATTCCGGTTACATTGGCCAATACTGTGAGAAGGCTTTTTGTTTTCCTCAGTGCATGAATGGCGGCAATTGTACGGCACCATCGGTGTGCACCTGTCCGGATGGTTATCAAGGAACCCAATGCGAGGGAGGTAAGTGTATAGAAATAAAATTAAATAAAATATTTTCAAACAAAATATGAATTGTAACCATAATATTCGTGGACGGATATTATTTAGACGACTTCAAATTCTTTTTATATTTCAAAGCTGTATTTAAATTTACTTTATTAACAACATACGGTTATGATTTTTATAGTAAAACTTAAATTTAAAATTACATCAAAATATTAGGCAATATTTACAATAACAATAAGCGTTTCATACTGGTAGTAGTTTTAGATCTTCTTTGATATTGCAATGGCGGTCTTACATCCCACTTTAATGACTTCCGTCATGGCCTTGTAGAAGGTAGCTTGTTCAGCGCCACAATCTATACCAGTATCGTGATGTTCCTGTTCTTCATCGCGGAATTTTGTAATAGTTTCAAGAAGTTCCTGAAAGTAAAGTAAAAAAAATATAAACTGTAAAGAAATACTAATATAACGTGCTTCGTATAAAATATTCCCGAACTTTCCAGATTGCGGAATTTGTCTTCTTATTAGACTTATCTAAACTGGGCTTGACTTAATAGAGCCCATATATGGATTGTATTTGGGTAGAAGTCTTGTGTATTTCTACCAACATAAATATGCACGGTGCGCCTTAACTAATTTTAAATGGAAGGTGCATACACCTGGGAAGTTTTTTCAGATTCTGAAACTACAATGCTCATAGATGAGAAATATCAAGAAACAAAAAAAAAAAAAAAAAAATCGCCGGTGGGATTTTCAAATAAATCCCGATTTAAGTTCACATTTTTAGGGGTTCTTTAGGTTTTTACGATTTTGCTTGGAAACCGCGAGTTCTATGTAAATGAGCCTGAAGAAAATATAGAAGTTCAAATTGAGACAATGCACTGACTGTATCGCCTCCTTACAAAATAATGTCATAACTGCAATTTCCCAAATTAAGCTTATATATCTTGAAAATGGTACAACCTAGAAAAAAAAAATCATCCAATCTTGTAGAGAATTTTCACAGCTTCAACATTTTCTTTAGTCCCATTTTGATATAACTTGCGGTTTCCAAGCAAAATCTTGAAGACTTAAGATAAAAACCTAAAAATTTGAACTGAACCTCTATATCTCAAAAATGGTAAAACCTACAAATAAACCTAAAGGCCATTCTTGTAGAGAATTTTCACAGCTACAACATTTTCTTTAGACTCATTTCGATACGACTTGCGGTTTCCAAACAAAATCGTGAAAACCTAAAAAAACCCTAAAATTGTGAATTTTGATCGCGATTTATTTAAAAATCCCTCCGGTGATTTTTTCTGTTTTTTTATTTTTCTTATCTATTAACATTGCTGTTTCAGAATCCGCGAAATCTTCCCATGTGTAAGCGGTTTTCATCAAAAGTTAGTTAAGGCGCACTGAGCATGGCATTGTTTTATAAGGAGGCCATACAGTCAGTGCATTGTCTCAATTTGAACATCTATATCTCAAAAACGGTAAAACCTACGAAAATATCATAAAGGTCAATCTTGTGGAGAATTTTCACAGCTATAACATTTTCTTCAGGCACATTTACATAGGACTTGCATTTCCAAGCAAAATCGTGAAAACCTAAAGAACCCCTAAAAATGTGAACTTAAATCGCGATTTATATGAAAATCCCTCCGGCGATTTTTTTTGTTTCTTGATATTTTTCATCTATGAGCATTGTAGTTTCAGAATTTGCTAAAACTTCCCAGGTGTAAGCACCTTCCATTTAAATTTGGTTAAGGCACACCGTGTATGTTTTAGGAGTACAAACCAATGCAGAGATCCCAGTCGCATCCAAACTGTTGAACAATTCGACAAGCCAATAACCAAACAATAAAAGTTGGCTTCAGATCTAGGTTATATGGGAATACTGAAGATACAAAATTTACTCAGAGTCGCGTATCAAACAAATGTCTCGAACCTGTCATAATAAATCTGCCATTAAGTATTACTTAAGACTCTTCTTTATATATTACTTAAAACTCCACATTAGGCTAATGAATACGGACCAGGAAGTCATAGTTTACCACGACAAGGGCATAAATGCACCGTCTATTCGAAAAAGTACAAATCCCCTAGAGTGAAACAAGTGGAACTTTCCAATTCCACACTCTCCGTACAGCAGTTAATACTGCTGATCAATTGACTAGCCTAGGTATACTAGTGGTCGAACATTCGAAGTGAGACCAAACGTCCCAAAAAAGGCGGGACTAGAAAATAACACTGTACAACACAAGAAATAATTACAAGATAATTCGGCCAGATTATGAAAGAGGACAAAAAAAGGAAGACACGTGTACCGGCGTTTTGAAAGTTTACGTCGAGAAGTAACCTAAATAGGCGTGGCAAGTTCCGCCCATTTCTACAGGGTTTGAAATATTTGACATCAGATTCCTTGGAATCCTTGCATTTTAGGTATAAAGTGTCTTTGGCAATATTACTGACAACAATGCGGGGTATCTTTTTATGAAGAATTAACCCTCATGCGAGTCACTAAAGGGGTCTTTTTGGTCCATCTTTTTAAAAAAGTTCAAAAACTCCTTTAAAATGAGATCGTATCAAATCAAAATATTCTACAAAATTATTTGTCATAAAATTTTACTATAGGTCCTTGAATACACCAAAACTCTAACTAGTGCCTAGCTATAATATTTAAAATCTCCAGAAGCTTTCACTTTTCATATATGATTTAGGACCATATACTACCGTTTTTATTCGGTCACAAAATATATTTTATTGATTTTTTTATAATAAATTCTTTCAGAAGATTACATGCGCTCGATCCAAACTGTTTTTGGAATATCTATGGTGAATATATATAGGGAAAATATTGACAACATAGATCGCACTTTGTAAAATTACGTATTTTAGTACTATAAACTAAAATAACGTCATCAGGATAATTCAAAGTTTCCTGATATTGTATGTGAAAATGCGGGGATAGTCTACGGATATTGTCCAGTGAATGTATATCTGACATACGGGTCCTAACATCCATGATTTTGGCATGATCCTAAATACTATAATGGTGGCAGTTACTCCTGCTGTGACAAAATTGAAACGCTGGTACACGTGTCTTCTTTTTTCGGTCCTCTTTCATAATCTGTACGGGGTTTCTTGTAATTTAAAAAAAGTTCAATTTTGTTGTACAGTGTAATCGTCAGGAACTGCTGGTCGTCCGCATATATTCTGTAAGCAAGAACAACAGCCATATAGGCCATTTCCACACATGTTAATCGAGGACTTACTGGTATAGGATCCCCATCATCTGAGAATACAATGTTTCGCAGATATTCTTAGATCAGTAGCTTTCGATTATCGCCGATTTTCTCATCAATATCAGCTCTAAGGATGACGGCCAGTCTAATCTAGTCTGGAACCATTGGTTGGCTAAATGTGTCTTGTTTTATATTGGGGCTTTGACGACACATCCTTCAACTTCGAGAGGAGCCCTGCCAGTGTGGTCGCAAAACAATTCGTTAAAGAAGGTGTTGAGATCATAAGGGATAAATGACCCATTTTTATGGGCTATTTGGGTATGACTGTGGATATCGGGATGAGAGAGAGAGTTTGTTGAGATCAGGATAGACTGAATCTCTCAGTCCCTGGTGTTATAATTTTTTGTGGACTTTGCTTGATTGCTGTCTTCAATGACTTTATTGGGAAATGTTCTTGATTTAATGAAAATATCCCTCAGTGTAATGTTGGCGACATTTTCTGAGTATTTCAGGCATATAAAACTTGTATACAAGTGGTGTTCGGACTCGACAAAGAACAGTAGGTCCCATATCATTGAGCTAATATGAATCGGGGTACACTCATTGATATGAAAGAAGTCTACCTTGTCCCATCTGAAAAAAAATTGATGTTTTGTGTCTAAATATATACAAAAAATTCTAAAATATACCACTTCGGGGATATTAATTGAATAAAATTGCGGCTGTAGGCCCATCGCGGCAAAATTGTTATTCCTGTCTTGACAATTAATTCCAGAAGATCAGTGGTCACAGCCCTTTTTGGATGCTACTAGAAATCAATATAAAACCCACAACTATCGTCCTCTTACGTTGCGAATAAAAACCAATATAAAATCAACGTCTATTGTCCTTTTTGAATGCAGCTGAAGATCATTCAAAAATCCAGGTATATTGTCCCTTTTGGATGCTTATACAAATTATTTAAAACTCCACGCCTATTGTTCTCATTGGATGCCAATAAAAGTTATTAAAAAATCCAACCCTTTTGTCCTCATTGGATGCTACTAAAAATCATTAAAAATGCACATAAATTGCCCTCTTTGGATACCACAAAAAATCATCCAAAAATCCACTCATATTGTAGTCTTCAGATGCTACTAAAAATTAGTAAAAAATCACGACTATTGTGGTCTTTGCATACTACGAAAAAATCAGTAAAAAAAAAAAAATCTCTTCTTATTATACTTTTTGGATGCTACTAAATATCATACAAAAATCTACACCTATTGTGCTCATTGGATTCTAATAAAACTAAGAAATCAAAGTCTATTGTTCTCAACGGATGCTAATAAAAGTAATTAATTATTGTCCTCTCTGAACGCTACTAAAGATCATTAAAAACAAGTAAAAAAGTATCGGTCGGCTTTGCCGACAGAGATATACCCTCAGCCTGTGTGGATTGAAATACTTTTTTCCAAAAAAAAAAAAAAAAAAAAAAAAAAAAGAGATGTATGGTTATGAACCGACAGAAATATGGATTGGATTAAAACTCAAAAATTTGGGGGGGATATCAATAGATAGGGCTTTTGTACCATACTAGCCTACGAAAAGCATAATACCGGGCCACTAGGGAAACCTTCAGTAAAAATGTCCCAAGGATGCTCGAACGGACCCTCAACTACAAAAATGTGTTGAACATTTGTATGAGTGGTACCCCAAGTATTGGACCGATAGGGCCCAAATGGTACCATAGGGGTATTTTTACAACTTTCGTGCTGTTTTCTCAAGAAGTATGGACTTGCCCCTGAAAAACCTTTTACTGCCGTAATTGAGGCAGCGAATGCAAGTTGCTTCAACAAAAATCTAAGTGATTCGAGAACAGGTCTTAAAGTGAATTTATCCAAAATTTTGTGTGGGAGGTACCCAAAGGACTGAACAAAACAAATATAGTCCATATTCGAACCTGATCTATATCTGGTAAATATATTAGGATGTGTAAAGTATGGACCAAATCGGTCACTGCCATCAAGAGTAATAGTGCGCACAATTTTTCCGGACATTTTTGAGCTTTTGTGGGGGATGTATCTGAAAGAGTGGACCGATATGGCTTATCTTCGAACTTAAACTAAGTTTGCACAAAATATTACGAAGGCCACATTTTGGACCGACTCTGAAGATCCGTTCGAGAGTTATCTTGCGCTCCAACCACTACACACGGTGTCATAGGGGTTTTTTGCAACTTTAAGGCTAGTTTCTCAGGAATTGTGGACTTGCCCCTAATGAAACTTGTACCGTCGTATGGGGGCAGTGAATACAAGTTGCTACAACAAAAATCAAAGCGATTCGAGAGCAGGTCCTAAATTGAACTTTTCCGAAATTTTGTGTGGGAGGTACCCGAAGGGGTGGACCGATTGAGTCCATATTTGAACCTCATATTACTCTGGTAGAAAGTTTACGCTATACAAATCGTTCACTCCCTTCAAGAGTTATCGTGCGCACAAACTTTCCGAACATCTTCGAACTTTTGTGGGGGAGGTACCGAAAGGAGTGGACCGATGTAGCTCACCTTCTTAAACTAAGTTTGGGCAAAATATTACGAAAGCCAAAATTTCAACCGAATCGGTTCATCCGTTCGAGAGTTATCGTGCGCTCCAGCCAGCAGGACAGACAGACGGACATGGCTAGATCGGCTCCAAATTGTCTGAAACACATTTCGTCCAAACATACTTGGGTTCTAAAACCATTATTTCCATGAGGCACATCTTCATCGTATAAAAGTGTACGAGTTTATACCCTCTTTAGCCTAAAGGCTGAGGGTATAAAAATCACATACATTGGTCTCTTTGGATGCTACTAAAAATCCACGCCCATTGTGGTCTTTGGACTTACTTGTATAAGAAGCCACATATAAAAAAAATAAAATTATGGCGATGCAAATTCTCATGGCCCGCTCATGGCCCTATGGGCTAGGTTACTGTGTTTGTCAAATAAAAATTAAATTAAATTAAATTCTGGCGATCTAGGCACGTAAAAACAATTATAATTAATGGTCTAGAGACCAGGATCAAAAGGTATATGAAAGGATTAATTCCCTCGATGCCATTCGAAAGCCATTTTTCTACATGACAAACGATACTTATTTCTATAAACTTATGCTTTAGATGGTGCAGCCGATATCAATATCTATTAGGCCCGAATTGATGTGACTCGGAATTGGGAACATTAACCCGGTATGTAGCAATGGGTTGCCCTTGTCAAAGCAACTTGATTAAATTGAAATGCTTTTTAAATTCCAAATTATTGGAATAGTATAAATATTCAAATATTCTTTAAATTTGCAAAAATGGGATAGACTTCAGAAAATCCATGATTAGAAAACATGCGTCTCTAATATTAACCCTACACACAGCTCCCCACAGAATTTAACGCCTTAATAGAAAAATATTTCTTTATTGTTTACCTTATCGGGTTTAGGTGACTCCATAATTTGTCTCAATTGTTCATTGTAATGTTCAACGATGACTGTTTCCACAGCTACCGTACATGCCATTGCAGCTTTCTCACCCATTAGAGCAGTACCTAGGAACGAAATATATAAGTCATAATTATTCAAACAATTTGCAATTATTTAAATTCCAACTTACCTGCACCCAACATGAATCCAGCCACATTCCATATTGGTGTCATAACAGTTGGTCGTACACGATGTTTGTTGATTAGTTCTTCAAATTGTCGTCGATGTCCTTTCTCTTGTTCCCACATGTGTGCTATTGTCTTGCCCATGGGTCCATTACCCAAGACGGCCATTTGTCCAGCATAGATACGATCAGCACCTAATTCTCCAGCATGATCAACGCGAATTATTTCATCGGTTAATTGAGAGGGTCGTTTGGTTTCCGACGATGATGATGAGTAGCTACGCACAGCGTAGTTAAGACTACGCAATTGTTGGGGTTTCAAGTTGCAAAACATTTTACTGAAACAATAACAAATTGGATTATTTTTGAGGTATAAACGGAATAATGTTGCAATTTTATTTTTCAGGTATATGTTCTCAAAAATGTTTGAATGGTGGTAAATGTGTGCAAAAGGATAAATGCGACTGTCGCCGAGGTTACTATGGCTTGCGATGTGAATTTTGTAAGTAAAAAACTAAATATGAAGCCAGAAGATGAAATATTCCATGACAATTTTGGTTTAGTTTTTGGACAATAAGAAGCACTTTACTTTCTCTTAAATAACCACCATCGGTTATACATAAACCAAATAATTTCTCATGAAATATTTCATCGTCTTGTTTCGAAGTGACCGAACAAATTTCGAACAGAACTCCAAATTTAATTTAATAATTTATTTAGCAAAATGTGAAATATCCTGCATGCATGGAGGCCGTTGTATTGGTACGAATTTATGTCGATGTGCTGAGGGCCTCAGCGGTAATCACTGTGAGATTGGACGTCGCCAAAGAACAAATTGCAAACGGAAATGTAAACATGGCGAGTGTATGCCCAATAAAACATGTAAATGTAAGGAAGGCTTTTATGGGCGATATTGCAATCAACGTAAGTAATAATCCGATCCTGATCCACTTGTATTATTTATTTTTTATTATTTTATTTAATACATATTTTTCAATGTTTTTTTTTATTTTTTTCAGGTGTTAAGAAACATTGAAACCATACGAAGATCACAGATGTTCGGGTTAAACAAAAAAGTGAAAAAACACCAATCAGATTAAGTTTAGTTTCTTAAGTATATTTTTATTTAGAAAGCCACCGAATTTATGGATTTGTGGACAACATTGTGTTATCACTAAAATCCATTCTGTATGCTACGCTAATGCTTCTTTTGTAATTTTTTCGATAAAACATTTTTTATAAAAAACAAAACTTGTGATAAATTATTTTTTTTTATTTAAATATACATCTACAAATATTAGATTTGTTTCTTGTTCTAAACAATGAAGAGGTTACGCATTCAAATGGTTTGTATGGTTCAGAAACTTTGGTAATCAATCACCAACAACATGGAGATTTATCCGAGGAACATGGGGGTTGGAACAGGTGTGCTAGTGGATATAGCAACCGAGCTGGTCGCTTTGCAACATTCTGTTGTGCTGATTAACCGTTTAAATCTTCACCTTTTCATGAAGATAGTCAGAAGGAGGTATCCTGTTGCAATCCTCAGGGTGGTATTTAGACGTTTTTGAGAATGGTGGTGGTCGATTCTAATGACCCGTACATAGAATGTATGGGGGTAGCAGTCAAGTTTGGAACTGCCACAGTAATGTTGCTTTACGTATACATCTATACGCTTTTTGCACTGTCAATGAGGACACTCCTACCTGAATTAGAGGGAGTGCCACAGTTCGTCAGATTTGATCACACCATCACCCCATTATTGTTTCCATCAGCAGACTGCCTGATTTCTTCACCTCTGCACACCGCACATTCACAATCATGAGAGAAATGGGAACTTATCAAGTTTAGCTACCGTTGCCGGAAAAATTTACCACAGGCAGTATTTTTTGTACTGATTTCAACAATGTATTAGCGGTATTCACTCATGGTGGTAAAGTGGCATTGTAGATCTTGTACATATTGTTAATATTGTAGATCTACAACTGTTTACAATACCACAACAACATTAGACATGAATGTTTAATTTACCACAGCGTTGTTAATTTACTGGACCTAAAAGTATTAGGTCTGTCTGGTTACTTTCCCAGCAAGAATTGTCCGGCAAGAAAGTTACAAGTGCTTGCTAGAAGAAATTTGTCCAGCAAACTCTCAGTAAAAGAACTGTAAAAATTTCCTTCTCGATTCGCCCTCTTTTGCTGGCTTTTTGTGTTAACAGACGACTTCCAGCAACAATTGATACAAATTGTTACAAGTTTTAGGGTAACCAGACAGACCTATTGTAAACATTACATTGAACTTTTACAAGGGTGTATAACAGCTGATTGTTTTGGCGCCACTTTGTTGTGAGTTTCATTTTATTTTATGTCGTAGTTTTGTTTTGTGGTAGAAAAATGGGAAAAATAAAAAAAAAAAAATTGAGGTCAAGAAAAAACAAGTTTTTATGAAAAAAGTGTAATAAAACTGAAACTAAAAGATAGACTGACGGTGATGTTAAGATGTTTGAATTTGCTTACAATATTCACAAAAAATAAGTTCACGCTTCGTTGTAAAAAACCCTAGTACATAAATCTACCACCATGTTCTGGGAAATGTATAGTTCCCGTGATATGGACCTTGAAAGCTCCATAAATACCAACAATTGCCTTCAAAATTATACAGTTTTTAAAAAAGTCGTTTTTATTGCTTTCTCCTATCGACAGCACAAATCTTGGGTACTGGAACAACGTTTTCTTTTAAATTGTAAATTTTTCTCTAAATAGCCGGCTTTCGGCCGGGGATTTAAGACTTTCACCTATGGATAAAAGCAAATCCAGGGTACGGGAGCAAAATATAATTTTTTTAATTTTTCTCTAAGCAGCAGGCCTTTAAACAAGGGAATTTTCGGAACTTCAGAAGGTCATATCTCGGACACTATACATTTCCCAGAAGAAAGTTATGTATCGTTGAAATCAGTACAAAAAACACTAGGGCTGGCAAAGTTTTCAAAATTTTCTGAGAGCGGTAGCTAAGCTTGATGTAAGCCGTCGAATACACGAAGTGAGATGAAATTTCCCAGCAGAGCGGCGGGATTAGCAAATGAGCGTGATGAACTTCGTTGTGGCAACCCACTGACCCCAGAGTCAGGGAGCTGACACTGCAAGTTAACAGGTTGGTCGGTGAGCATATGCATAACAAGTGGCTAAATCATCTAAAGATTAGCAACATTGGTACCTGAATGAATAAGTGTATTGGGCCAAGTTCCTCTCGAACCTTGAAAGAAGGAAGATAGAACCTCAGTAACCTTTGACGATGATAAGTTATTTTAATCGACACTTTGTCGGGCAATTGGTGAATAACAGTGACACCACAATCATGGGAAACTAATGGGGTGATCTTTCCGGAACTGCTTAACCTCTACCTCGCCTGTATCTTCATGATCTAGAAAAAGAGGTCCAAAGTTACAAGAGGAAACAGCAAGATCAGCAAGAATCAAATACCATAATTAACTATCGTGGGAAAACGGTCCTCGTAGAACCTAGCAAAAAATAACCGTCTCTTAAAGACGCTTCATTTTATTTCTATCCCGGTCAATCGAAATTATTGATAAACTTTTTGTTTACATAAGATCATTAACGGCATATGATGAAATTCTTATAGTGGAAAAGCGGGACTCCTTGTTACTTAATAAAACATACGATTTTAATTTTTTAACAAAAATGTTAAATTGGAAGGGAACATATCCTATTTCACATATTTCCTTTAACTGTAATGTCCAAATACCACCGTTCTTCCGGGGGGAATCTAAAATTACAAATCGCTTAACTGGAATGTCCACATACAACCACACCACTGTAACCGGAGCCGATATAATTTAACAATTGATAGTATTATTTCTTTGGAAAACTATATGCAAAATCAAAGCTAAATATACTTACATTTAATAAATATCAATAAAGTTAAAAATATGATACGAATTGTAGTAGTAGGACCTAAATGCAATGGACAGTCGCCAGAGCCGAACTTTAAAAAGGACGGCGGCAAAGTTCGGTTAAGAAACGCAAAGGGAATCAAGGATGAAAAATGAAATCAAAGCAAAATGGCCGACTTATTTACGAAGGAAGATGGAGGGAAATGATAGACTTGCTCTATTGTTACGAATGAGATAATGAGAGAACATAGGAAAACGATAATAGCTTCTTCTTTCAATTTTCTGAACATATTCAATGTGAATGGTTAGCTGGTTTCAATGTAGGGGGAACAGTTAGTGGCGTAACGTAAATGTTGGTAGTATGTCGCGGAATATAATTTAATTTGTTTCCAATTAAATACATCTTCTTATTACATTACAAAGACATAAATATTGTATTTATGTCTTTGTACATTATTGCATCAAATTGATAGCTCCAGAAATTTGATGTTGGATACCGCGAGACGTAACGTATGCTAACAAGATGAGATTTCCGTTATATTTTGAATTGTTTTTATTATTTTTAGCAAACCCATAAGAAAATGTAAACGATAAATGAATCGTAGTCAGCGATATTCATTTATTATAGTTTTTGTTTGGACTTTGTAACTGCATAAATTCATGTCTTGTTTTTTTATACCCTACACCACCCTGTGATAAGGGTATTATGTGTTAGTGCATTTGTATGTAACATGCCTAAGGAAAAGAGATAAACCCATAGTTCCTTCTAGGTATATGCTTAGAATCACTTTCTGAGTCGATTTATGCATGTCCGTCCCTCCGTCCGTTCGCAACGTACAGGTCGCATTTATTGTTCGATTTGGCTGAAAATTGGAAAAGGTAATTTTTTTAGCCTAATGAAGAATGCTATTGCTTTTGGTGAAAATCGGTTCAGATTTGGATATAGCTCCCATATATATTTTCGGCCGATTTGAGGTATTTGATGCACCAAACACGCTGTATCTGTCCAATTTTGATGAAATTTGGAATGTGTGATGGAGTTAGGTCTATAGATAAATGTACTAAATTATATCGAAATCGGTTCAGATTTGGATATAGCTCCCATATATTTTTTCGGCCGGTTTTAGGTATTTGGTGCACGAAACACGTTATATATGTCCGATCTCAATGAAATTTGGAATGTGGAATTTGGTCTAGAAATAAGTGTGCCAAATTATATCAAAATCGGTTCAGATTTGGATATAGCCCCCATATATATTTTTGGCCGATTTTTGGTATTTGGTGCAAGAAACACGTTATATATGACCCAAGGTAAATTTATAGAAGGTATGTGCATGAATTACAACAACTAAAAAATTTACAAAAACAACATTGTTGGTATTGAAAATTAGTTGTCAAAGAAAATATTGAATAATAGGGTCGTTCCAAAAATTTCTCAGGAAAAACATAAATATATTTTGAAAATCCTCCAAAATAGGACAAATTTGAATGACAATGTAAATATGAAGCATTCAGAACTGTCGTGGGTCTTTTTTATTACAAGAAAAACAGTATTTTATGGTAGCAAATTTCGAAGTTTCAAATTTCATGAGAAGACCCTAATACATTTTGAAAACTAAATTTACATAAAAGTAAGAATACAGCTGATTGTCACTTCTACCTTGTATAAATGTACCTTGATATGACCGATATCAATGAAATATGGAATGTGTGAGGGAATTTAGTCTAGAAATAAGAGTGCCAAATTTTATCGAAGCCGGTTCGGATTTGGATATAGCTCCCATAAATTTTCGCTCGATTTAAGGTATTTGATGCACCAAAGACGCTATGTATGTCTAATTTTGATGAAATTTGGAATGTATGTGTTTTTTGGTCTAGAAATATATGTGCCAAATTATATCGTAATCTGTTCACATTTGAATTTAGCTCCAATATATATTTTACCTATTCACAGTGGTTTAGGGTATCATATAGTCGGCCCTGCCTGACTTTGATCCTTTCCTTACTGCTTTTTAATTGGATTTCTTGGTCCACTCCTGCAACAGTTCAGGGGTTAAGTGCCATCACCAATCAATAGACTACGTATTTTATGTTTCACTAATTTAAACAGGTCAGCACACAGTTTAGAGACCAATGTTGGCCTTCTCGCAGAAGTCCCCCAATACCTTAAGACCGCCAAACCCATATCTTGCCACAAAGTCCTCAATAGTGAGAACTTCATAAAATTGTGGAAAAGATCTCCTCGCAGCATTACAAAAGCAATGTCCGCTGAGAATTCTACTTAAGGCTAAAGGCCTTACCTGGTTGCCTTGCTTTCCTGTGCCAAAGTGACATAGATATTTCATTAATAGCATCATATAGAGGGTATTTAATATCCAGAAAAGTATCAATCAATGAAGCGGTTTTGGCTGCATTGTCTGCAATATCGTTAAATTGTATGTTTGTATGACCCGGAATAAAGTGAATTTCTACCTGTGACGCAAAACTATTTACCTTCCTTAATAGTTATGTTTTTGTTTGTAGTGGCCTGCAGTCCACTTAAATTGTCAGTGAGAATAGCTATTTTAGTGATGTTATTTTATTTTCTTGGGCGTAATGTGCCAGTAGTTCTGCTGACATTAGGTCTGTACGATCAAAGACCACACACTTCACCAACTATTTGGCGGTTCGAATCTGAAAAAGGGATGGCAATTTAGCCGCTAAGTGGTAAAGAATTGGTACTGGGGTGGATCTAATTAGTCCTAAAGCTCTTCTTAAGCTATTTTGCACACATACTTTAAGTTTCTGTTCGAATGTTTTTTTTTCAAGTTGGAAATTTTTAAGGCACCATATTAAATTTTTGGTCTCGCAAAGGCTTTGTAGAGATGCAGCGCCTATGATGCTTTGACTCCAAATTTGCAGCCACTTAATAATTTTAGAAAATAACAGTTTTTACTGACTGAAGAGGTTGTAGTGTGTATGTGGATTTTAGAGGAAACGCTTAAGGAAAGATGTACGCCTAAATATTTGATTTTTCTTGAACTAATTTAATGTTGTTGATGACAATGTCCAGGTCTTGAGGGCTACGGCTGAAAAGGATAACACTTAAGCTGAAAACACATGCAGCGTTTGAGTAAAGTTTTGTGTTGGGCGTTGAGAAAAAACAAAAACAACAGCGCGGCGTTGATCTGTTTGCCGGCATATATTTTAAATGAATTTGAATTTGTAAAAACGGCCAAAACGACACAAAACTTTACCCACTTTACCCATGTTGGATGTGTTTTCAGCTTTATCTTGTCCATGTTATGGGTACTTTACACGATATGTTTTTAACATATGGGTTGTCACTTTTTAAATACAAAATGTATATGCAAAGTGACAACCCATATGTAAAAAACATATCGTGTAAAGTACCCATTAGAGCTTAGTTTGATCTGTACACATCTCGATTGCAATTCTTGAATTTTATTTGTTAAGATCTCCTTCGCCTTTTAAAAGCCTCTGTCGTAACAAAGCAGCAGAAAATCATTCGCAAATTGAAACAAATCACAATTTTTAGATGAGATCTCGTGCAACCTAGGGATAGGTAATGGAAAGCAATAATCGATTTTTCGACTTTTCGATTTTGGTCTAAAACTAAAAATGCGATTTTTCGGTCTGGCGATTATTTCAATTGTCATAAAACTCGACTTTCGACTTTTTCATAACCGCAGAAAATCGATTATGATCGATTATTTGTCGATTTTCGAGTTTTCTTTTGAAAATGTAAAACCGCCAAAACTGTAAAACCGCTAAGTCAGCAATCAATGGGCAAACTCGAAAATCGATCACAAGATAATCGATTATGCGATTTTCCCTCCAGCCAAAAGTCGACCACGATTTTTAGACTTTTAACTGCAAAAAGTCGACTAATCGATTAATCGAAAGTCGACTTACCTATCCCCAGTGCAACCTTGCCGTGTATATTAGGGCTATAACCAAAAAAATACCACTCCAGGGCCGTGTGCGGAATATTGTCGTGATAACGAAAACGCCTATTTTAGTTCGATTCGGTGAAAACAGTTTCCGCGCCGACTGCGATTACTAAAGCCTTTTTGATATTTTTTATTTAAAAATTTAAGTTTGCTTTGTTTTAATAAAAATTAATAGAAAACAAATACGATTCTCACAGGCAAAGTCATTAAAGCTGAGTACAATGACAGCTTTGTTGGTGCTTGCTAGTGTGGCCGTTCATTTTTGTCATTCATCATGCAACCACCAAATGTTTTGTGGTTGCTGGACGGTTGGACAGTTATCGATAACTGCGAAATATCGACATTCAAAACTGACAATGTGTACTGCTCTTAAAACAATTGGTCTGTTCCAGTACTGCAAGAATCTACTAATTTTTACAACTTTTTCCGATATCATAAAGGGAAAATTGTTATCGTAGTAAAAAGTAGTATTTTCACGAATTCGTTACAAATGACCACATATTAGGTGTGTTCGTTTACTATATAATTTGTACAAGTCCAGTAACTTCTTGTAATCGGCTAAGGTATTTTACATTGCACAATGGTCCCAAATCCAAATTTTCTGGCCAAAACTATTTCAACGTCCATTTTGTATTGAAATTAATTATTATTTTTAATAAATGTGTACAAACAGCAATTCTTACGTTTTATCGACCAAAATGACCAAAAACTGCCAAAATTTGTTGAACAGGGTGGTCCCGTTGTGTGGGGTCTAAACCAAAACATTGTACTATGTTAACAATTTTTGGTACGAAGGATTCATATCTTCCAAGCGGTCGAAATACCAAATTTCAGCAGAATCGGTCATAAAGTGTCGCTAAAATTCACAAAATATCTAAAATCGGACGGTACTCTTATGTGGGGGCTATGACAAAAAATGGACCTATTTTCAAAAAACTTGCACATACTTGTTTTCTACACTCTGAAACCCTTAAATATGAATTTTAAGAAAAATCGATTGATAGATGTAGGTATTACCGTTCTATTTCAATTGGATACTACGTACATTCACAACAGGTATTTACAAAAATTCTCCCATCTTAAAATAGAAAAATCCACTTTATTTTAACTGGGGCAAATTTGAGCAAGAATTTATTTCTCAATTTATTAGTTAAGACCCCCAGCTATCTTCCAAAATCAATTTGGAGGTGGACAAACTTGGACATTTTTTTAAAAGTTTAAATATATTTTAAAAATATTTGTAAAAAATAATTTTTAATATATATATATATATATATATATATATATATATATATATATATATATATATATAAGTTGATTTTATTACGCTGATTTTACAAATTTCATCGCCCCTTTTTAAATATTATGAAAGTACTCATTAACAGCTTCCCGATTCATAATAAGTTTGGTCTCACTTCTGTACATTTATGCAGCGACGCAATACAACAAAAATTGTATATTTTACAGCACAAAGTCCGTTTTATTTTTACATAAAAAAGTGTCAACTTTGGTACTGCGCCAATCAACGAATACTAACGTTATTTACAAAAACTATTTATTTTCAGATGACTTGAGGTGTTTTTTATTATTCTGTGCAAAAAAGTTAAAATTTCGAAACTTCAAAAATAGGGTTTTGGCCAAAAATTTCCTGATTGAAACCTATGTGCATTGTATTGTAGAGTAAACGAACAACATCCAGTAACAATTTGTACAAATTTTGGGTAAACGAACACACACATGCTCGATGGGTACAATATATATAAACATAAAATTCGCGAGTTTATAAAGAAAAGCAAAAACCGATACATTCGTAATTATTAAAAAAATTGCATTTTTTAAGAAATAGGGTAAGTAAACCGCCCCTTCCGGAATTCAACGAAATATGTAGCCTATTTTAAATTTTTATCTTTTCTACAAAAACTACTGAACCGATTTTCCTGAAATTGCCAGTGAATGTACTGGGATGCCCTCCGGTTAAAATAGGCTACAAATTTAGTTGAATTTCGGAAGGGGTAATGGCATCAGTTGAAAAAGGCTGGACCGATTTGGATAATTCTTTCTGTACAATGTGCACCATAGTCCGACTTAAGTTTTTATGCAAAGAAAATTTGACCAAGCCCACGTTGCGCCCACTTTTTAAACTTTTAATTTTAATCTTTTCTACAAAAGGTACTGAACTGATTTTTCTGAAATTGTCAGGGAATGTACAGCGATGGCCCCCGGTGAAAATAGGCTACATATTTTGTTGCATTTCGTAAGGGGCGGGGTACTTACCCTATTGCTTTAAAAATGCAATTTTTTAAAAATTTTGGTTGTGTCTACACCCTTACCTAATGGGGTGGAGTATCATCCATCTTCGAGGAAGTGAAGTACATTTCCCACACCTTTCTTTTAAACGCTATATGTACCTATGTAAAATAATTATATGTGCAAACTAATATTATGATATTTAGTGTCGAAAACAAAATATATTTCCAATATTCTTTTTACATTGTAGTTAGTGCTTACGATTGCTTTTAAAATATAAAAGAAAATTGCGTTCTTATTAATTTCATATTAAAGAAAAATAATATATAAAAAAATTTTCATAGAAAATATTTATATGTGCAATAAAGAAAATTTTTAAAAAATGCATATAATGAACAAAATTGTTGTACATTTAACATGATATTGTATTGCCCTTGTGGATTAGGACTTGATGTAGCCTTCGTGTCATAGAACCGACTAGGTTTCTTAAGGTGTTAGTGGTGATATACTCCCATTCCGCCAATAATGCACATTTCAATTCTTTCAGCGTCGTGCACTCCTTTGACTTCGCGAAAACTTTGGCAGATAGTATGCCCCGAAGGTCTTCGATGTGATGGGGCCATGAGTTACAGCTGGCCACTCCAATAACGGTACATTTCGTGCCTTTAAAAACTCCTTTGTAGGTCCAACATGGTGATTCGGAGCAATATCCTGCAGGAAAGTCCAATTATATCCGTACAGTTCTCCAGCAAAATCTATTAAGTTGAGTTGCATCGGCTTGAAACTTAATTTTCGAGACAACGGTGGTTGCGGTGGGGTTGGGGACAGGGACGATAATAAATCCTAAACAGCAGCAATGGGCGAAAAAATCCGACAAAGTCCGTAAGAGAAAAGAAAGGCTACAGCAAAATCTGTTGATAAATTTAAAATTCTCAATGAATAACTGTGTGACAATGGACCCAAAGAATTTTGAAACATTTTTATACAATAGTAATTTAAATAATTTCATTAGAAATTTGAACATTTTTTATACGATAGTAATTTAGATAATTTCATAATTTAAATAATTTAATAATTTCATTTCAAATTCGAATTATGTTAACTTGGTATGCGTATTTCATTTAAAGTGAGTTTTTTCCATTTTTTTTCTAAAAATAACAAGAAACGTTTAAAAAATTAGACTAATTGATGTCATACATTTTGAAATAAAGTGCATCTTCTTTAGATCCCGCTATTCTACCGATATTCGTCGCTAAAATTCATCTATCGATAACTTTGAGTTACAGAATAGCACTTTCGGTATTTCAATCGAACATTTTCGTTAATTAACGATATCGGTTCGGTAAAAAAAAAAATTACAGAAACCCACTACTGGTCTGAAATGGTAGCCATGTCTGTTGGGATTGGTGGACTACCTATGGAAGAGGAGCTGATTATAAAGTCCAAATATTCTTCCTTTTGTTCTTTGCTCCATAAATTATTAGGTGGTTCCTATTTCTGGTACTGTTTACATTCCTCAGTGCTTTCCACATTTCTTCTAAGTTTCTCGAGTCCGAGAGCTCCTTTGTAAAATTGCTGAAGTTCTTTTTTTCTTTTTTGCAATTAGTTTATATGTACATCTTTCTTTACACCTTTGGAAATTATTGTGAATCTCATCTAAGTTGTTGCCAAGATCTGAATTGTTCAGTTCTTGATACAATCTACTTTTGCAGATAAAAGTTACGTTTTGTGGTGGTGCTGAGTTATGCAGCTCTACTAAGATAGGCATGTGGTTACTATTGGTTATTTTATGGTCAAGAACTTTCCATAAAGTGTTGATATTGGTTCCACTTCTGATTGAAGTGCTTTAAACAGTTCTTTGTCCGGTATATCAACTGACAACCCGAAAATTACACCTATTTCTGACACAAAATGGGGTAAAATTCTGACTTGGTAACCTTGGTCTTTGATTCTTTGATCTTCTGTAAGAAGATTTGCGACGGAGCCGCGTCTGCACGTGACTTTGGCACGGTCAAAGCTAATTTTAAAAACGTCCAGCACGCTCTCTGAATTTAATGTTGAAAGTAGTCTGGATAGATGAGTTGTATTAATTTCCTCGTGGAAATTGCTATTTGGTTTGGGACGATCTACGTATACCATGTATGGACCTTTACGAACACAGTCATAACTAAGCTCTAAATTCTCATATATATATGTAGTATCGGAGGAAATATTTTTATTTGATGCGTTGTTATTTAAAGGGTATTGGGCACTTTGTGTTGGGCAACCTTGTTGCATTGTGGTGGTTTCTTCAATTTCGTGATTGTGCTGATTGGTTCTTGGTACTGCTCCTTGTACTACTACGACTCCTGTCTCTATTTTTTACTGCTGATTGCTCATTGGGTGGTTTTGAAGGGGGAGGAAAGCCCCTGTCCCCCTCCATGGTGATAATTTCTAATTAGCTGGGATTGATGGGTGCCACCGTGGTGCAATGGTAAGCACGCCCGCCTTGCACGCAGAAAGTCGGGGGTTCGATTCCCCGGCCAGGCAACATCAAACATTTTTCAACGGTGGCAAAATACCCCTCAGTAATGTTGGCGACATTTCCTGAGTATCTCAGCCTTGAAAAACTTCTCCACAAGTGGTGTCTTAAGACACGCCGTTCGGACTCGGCGATAAACAGTAGGTCCCATATCATTGATATGAGAGAAGTCTCCCTTGTCCCGTATGGGATGTTGTGGAACAATGTTTTTTTTTGTTTTGTGGGATTGATGTTGTTGCTTGTGTTTCTTTCTTTTATAAAATAAAATGAGAATCAGGAACAACGGGATCGAATTCTTTGTTTGGCCTTGTGAAAGTTGTTGTTTTTGTTTGTGTTGTGTAATACTCCCGTCCGTTTGGCTAAATCGACTCCAAATTGTCTAAAACAGATTTCGTCTGGCACATTTTTGGTCGTATCAAATTTATATGGTAAAAACCAGACTGTCACCCTTTTATAATTCGCGAACTGTTGACATACTCTATATAATACTAGCAAAGTGCTCGCTACTTCGTATGCGGAAAGGATATAAAAAACACAGACAAATGTTGTTACACTAATACCAATTTTAATCAATATTTATTTATACCCTACACCACTATGTGGAAAGGGTATTATAAGTTTGTTTTGGGAAAAATTCATGTAACACCGCGAAATATTCGTCGGAGACCCCCAATGTGGTATACCAATCTTCATATCTCGACGAGATAAAGCGATTTTGAGATGTGTGTCTGTCCGTCCGTCCGTCCGTCTGTCCATTATAAATTGTAAACACGCTCCAGGCCGCAATTATGGACCGATCGTCACGAAATTTGGTATGGGGGTCGGCTTCACATCAGAATAGATCGCTATTATAATTGGTGATGATCGCAAAATATTTAGCGGGTGAAATGGACCAAAAACATAATTTTTATGCAATTTTGTAGCGGCTCTGTAGGTCGCAATAATAGTCCGATCAACGCGAAATTTTAAGTAAGGTAAGAGTGAGTGTATGACAATGAAGATGCCAGCAACTTGAGATGGCGATCAGATAATATTTAGAGGGTTAAATGGACCACAACCTTTGTGTGAAAATTGTGAAAATTTTTAATATACAGCTTATATCTTTTTTTCTGAAAGACACAATCCTCCCTCGTGAGTTATGTTTGGAAGCAGATCTCTTGACCTTTCCATTGATGTCAATTATGTTGATGTACGTGATCAGATAACATAGTTACAGCCTAATATATCCAGTTTTTTGCTTGTAGTGTAATCATAAAGAAGCTAGAGGTCGCAATTATAGCTCAATAGTCACGAAATTTTGCACGAGGTAAGAGTTTAGGTAAAAGAAAATGTCTATAATTTTTCATGATGATCTGATATTATTTAGCGGGTGACATAGACCATTACTTTCGTATGAAAAATATACAAATTTTATTTTTGGTCCATATTTTAATTCCTGGAGGGCATATGCCGGCAAAGTAGCCTACATATGGAAAAATAACTACTGACCTTTCCTGATGCAAATTGCAATAATGTGTCTGCTAGGTAACGGGCCTACTGCCTAATATATAATGGGTTTTGTAAAGAGAACCACAGTTTCCTCCAATGCTACAAATTAAGTTATTGATATGTGACCTAGTTTTTATCGCCGATTCCGAACGGCGCACTGTGGGCGAAATTCAAATCTAGCGGAGCAAAAGTCCGAAAACTGGCCTTATGTTATATGGAAATAATTAATGGCGTCCTGTTCTAAACATCTTGCGGCACCCGAAAACAATAAACAAATTTGTATTTTATTGTAGTTGGCTGTTATAGCGGTACATACATTGGGAGTTTTTATTCGTGATTGCTAAATCGACTTTTTTGGTATTTGTTTTGATCGTCAAAAATTGTGGGAAAAATTAAAGTAAAGAGTGCATAATTGAATTTTTTCCAACAGTTTGGATGTGCTGCTTTAAAAAGAAAGTGATTGCTTAATTATTTACTGTTGTAAATATTCAAAAGAATAATCTTTAATTATTAAGACAAAACTTTTCGACTTTAAGTATTTTATATAAAGTACAACTAACCGGGGATAACCGGGGATCACTTCCAAATATTGTTTTTCTTAAAATACATACTCCGAGGTAATTACTCCGAAAATTCCGGCTGCTACTATTTGCAACTCTTCATTTTATCGCCACTTTATTTTGAAGTAAAAAAGTCGTTTAGTTTGGATACACTGTGCAACAAACTGGAGCTCAAAGTCTGGGGGGTGGAAAATTCCTATTGGAGATGAAAGCCCTTGGTGAGTATATACAGAACCCCGAAGGACAGATTCGCCGTGAGTCGAACTTTCGCGATATGGCGTGATGAAGTTTTTGCTAGAGACCCTGTAAGCCATCAGGAATTAGCGTTATATCTTTGTTCACTGTTGCTTTAGCTTATTTTTGAGATGACATGTCTTCAGTCAAATCGAATGAGGATTATTTTCGTAGAGCACTTCGACCTTCTAACTCGCTTCCTTCAATGTCCTTTTCGTCCTTTATTTTCAGAGCCGCTATAAAAGTACCACAAGATGAAGTTTTTCAGCTTCGAAATGTTCTGCAAAAATGTCGGCCAGAAAATTTTAGGTACGGCTCTCATTGACAACAAATCAATTTTGTCGAGTTTTCGTGGTCGTTTTGTGCATTTACTCCTGTTTGCTCAGAAAAAAACTGTGTTTTGTGTTTTTGTATGTTCTGTGACGAAAATACAAAAAACAAAATATAGTCTTTTTCTGAACAAAAACAGTGTAAATGCACAAAACGACCACGAAGACTCGACAAAATCGATTTGTTGTCAATGAGAGCCGTACCTAAAATTTTCTGGCCGACATTTTTGCAGAACATTTCGAAGCTGAAAAACTTCATCTTGTGGTACTTTTATAGCGGCTCTTAAAATAAAGGACGAAAAGGACATTGAAGGAAGCGAGTTAGAAGGTCGAAGTGCTCTACGAAAATAATCCTTATTCGATTTGACTGAAGACATGTCATCTCAAAAATAAGCTAAAGCAACAGTGAACAAAGATATAACGCTAATTCCTGATGGCTTACAGGGTCTCTAGCAAAAACTTCATCACGCCATATCGCGAAAGTTCGACTCACGGCGAATCTGTCCTTCGGGGTTCTGTATATACTCACCAAGGGCTTTCATCTCCAATTGGAATTTTTCACCCCCCAAAATTTCGGTTCACAGTGATATCATTACATGGAACCTATACCAAAACGTGAAGCTATGCCTCCATTTTTTTTGGGAGAAGTTTTTTTTGGCCACTGGTTACCCTAAATGCCAAAATACAGCTAAGTCGGTCAGAAAAATTTGTTAAAAACTTTAAAATAAGTAAAATCGGACAACACCTATATATGGAGACTAAACCAAAACGTGGATCTATGTCCCCAATTTTTGTGGAGAAGTTTTTTGACCTCAGGGAAGCCGAAATGTCAAAATACAGTTGATTCGGCCAGAAAATTTAGCAAAGTTATTCAAAACGCCGAAAATCGGGCGGTACCGCTATATGGGATCTACACCAAAATGTGGGCCAATATAGACCATATTCCATAACATGGGGCCTACGGTCATAAAAAACATATGATCAGATCAAATACGTGTCCTAAGTTGCCACTTGTAGAGACGGTTTTCTTGGCTGAAATACTCAGGAAATATCGCCAAAATTACAAAGGGGTATTTTGCCACTGTTTAAAATTTGGTGTGACCAGGCCTGGGAATCGAACCCCGACTTTCAGCGTCCAAGGCGGTTGCACATAGCTAATTCCTATAGGTTGTGGTGTAGGGTATCACATGGTCGGCCAGTCCGACTATAGCCTTTGCTTACTTGTTTTTAATTAATTAATTGAATACAAGTTGTACGAATTTCCAAAACTACTTCTATCTTATAGTACGTTTATCTATAACCGGATTTAACCACTGGGTTTAAAATGTCAATTCCATTGCTTATATTTCAAATAAATCCTCATGAAGAAGGTTAACCCTTCAAAAAGCTATAATATAAACATGGTCTTACACTCCAACAATGATCTCCAATCCAAATTTCAGGATTTCAGGTTCCATATCCCGATTGTACCAAATTTAGAACTTTTCGTACACATAAGTACGAATTTCCAAAACTACCTCAATCCTACTCTCAATTTTGAATTCGGGATCCCGGCTCTATCAGTTCACTCAAATCCTCATCTATCAAATTTAGTACCATTTAGTACTTTTCGTGTCCATATGCACGAATTTTCAAAACTACCACAATCCTACACTTCAACAATAATCTCAATTCCAAATTTCAGAATTCCATCTCTATCCGTTGGTCCAAATCCAAATTGTACCTAATTTAGTACCATTCAGTACCTTTCGTACAAATGATTACACATTTTCAAAACCATCTCCTTGTATCAACCCAACTTCTCAACTTTCATTCTCATTCCAAATTTCAAGCTACTAGCTCTATCCTTTCAGACAAACAAAATGGTACCACATTTAGTACATTGTATTACTTTTCGTACACTTGCAGTTCGAATTTTTGAAAACCGTTTGGTACGTTTATCCTATATTCCATCAGTGACCCTCATTCCAAATTTCAGAATTCGAACTCTACCGGTTCGCCAAATACAAATGATACCATATTTAGCACAATTTAGGACTTTTCGTAACCAGCCTTATCTGACACCTTCTGACCAAGACTGACCTTCACCCAAATTTTCAAGATTCTAGCTTTAGCCGTTTATCCTGGGCGTTGATTACACAGTACAACAAAATTGAACTTTTCTTAAAATTACAAGAAACCCTGCACAGTTTATGAAAGAAGACCGAAAAAAAGAAGACATGTGTATCGGCGTTTTGAAAGTTTACGTCGGAAAGTAACCTAAATAGGTGTGGCAAGTTCCGCCCATTTCTACAGGTTTTGAAATATTCGACATCAGATTCCTTGGATTCCTTGCATTTTTGGTATAAAGGTCTTTGGCAATATTACTGACAACAATGCGGGGTATCTTTTTATGAAAACGGGTCTTTTTGGTCTCTTTTTTCAAAAACGTTTAAAAACTCTTTTAAAATGTGATCGTATCAGATTAAAATATTCTACAAAATTTTTTGTCGTATAACTTTATTATAGGCCCCCGAATACACCAAAACTTTAAATCGTACCTAAACGCCAGGAATCTGCCAAAAGTAAAATCACGTTTTAGGGTTCATGTTGTACTTTATCTGAGTTTATTATGTTTTGTGCACAAATCTTCATTCTAGATAGAAGACGCCAAAGACAAAAATATTCTCCATCAAATTTCAATATAAGTCGCCGAATAAATGAAATATGTATTTACAATATATATCAAGAAAATATATACATACATCAAATTTGCCAACAAAACACCCAAATATTTTTTTTTGAATAAATTTGTTTTGTTCTTTTTTCGAGTTGATGCATGAAAGTAACATGAAATTTAGTTTTAGACGAAAGTGTTAAAGGAAGAAATATTCTACACAACATTTCACTGTAAGTCCCAGAATCTAGATATCTAAGTAAAATACTTCGTTAAGAAAATGACGCTACAAAATTAGATATTATATGTAGAAATTATTCGTTAAACTTTTATGGCCATTATTATATGCGTTCTTTTAATATCTAAAGGATTTGAAAACGCAAAATAAACCAATTTGGAGGCATTAAAAATATAATTTTTACATTGAAAGTTAATGCCAAGAAGCTCCTCCTTGAAATTCAATCATCACTTTTAATTTTAAGTTAAGCGGAACGCTCTAAATCTCTTCGGTAAATCCAAAATATAACAAAAGAAGACTTGTAATAATGGGGGTATGACTATTAATTAAAATTTATTCCATACTGAGTCACTTTTTGGGGATTGTGTCAAAAGAATAAATGTTCCAAATCAAATTTCATTATGAGTCTCTGAACAAAATAAATTTGTAGGTATAATATTTAACATCTCCAGAAACTTTCGCTTTTTTATATGATTTAGCACCAAATTCTACCGTTTTTATTCACATTTTCGTTATATGCGGTCACAATAGCCGCGCATTTTCAGATACAATATCAGGAACCTATGACTTATCTTGATGACGTTATTTTAGTTTATAGTACTAAAATACGTAATTTTTCAAAGTCCGATCTGGGTTATCAATATTTTCCCTATGTATATTCACCATAGATATTTCAAAAACAGTTTGGATCGAGCACACATAATCTTCTGAAAGAATATATTATGAAAAACATCAATAAAATATATTTTGTGACCGCAGATAACGAAAATGTGAATAAAAACGGTAGATTATTGTCCTAAATCATATATAAAAAGCGAAAGCTTCTGGAGATGTTAAATATTATAGCAACAAATTTCTTTTGTTCAGAGACTCATAATGAAATTTGATTTGGAACATTTCTTCTCTTGACACAATCCCCAAAAAGAGAGGTATTTTAAGAGATTTTGGCTCAGTATGGAATAAATTTTAATTATAATTAAAATTTATTCCATACTGAGCCAAAATCTTATATATATTATATTATATTCTTATAAGAATCTAAAAGTTTAATAAATAATTTCTACCTATAATATCATGGCACAATTACCCAGGTAGTGGCATCGTAAAATTTTGAATATGTTATGTCAAAACTTTCTTTATGTTGTTGGGGAAATTACAACAAAAATAATTTTTTTATAAAGGGATTTGACATTTCATATTAGTAGTAGTTAGGTAGTTCTGCCATGCTATAATATCTAATTTTGTAACGTCATTTTCTTAACAAAGTATTTTACTTAGATATCTAGTTTGTTCTACGACTTACAATGAAATTTTGAATATAATATTTCTTCTTTTAACGCCTTTCGTCTAGAACTAAATTTCATGTTACTTTCATGCATCAACTCGAAAAAAGAACAAAACAAATTTATTCAAAAAATATTTGGGTGTTTTCTTGGCAAATATGATGTATATATTTTCGTGATATATATTGTAAATACATATTTCATTTATTCGGCAACTTATATTGAAATTTGATGGAAATTATTTTTGTCCTTGACGTTTTCTATCTAGAATGAAGTTTTGTGGGACAAAACTTAATAAACTCGGATAAAGTACAACATTAACCCTAAAACGTGATTTTACTTTTGGCAGATTCCTGGCGTTTAGGTACGATTTAGAGTTTTGGTGTATTCGGGGGCCTATAGAAAATTATACGACTAATAATTTGTAGAATATTTTGATCTGATACGATCACATTTTAAAGGAGTTTTTAAACGGTTTTTGAAAAAAGAGACCAAAAAGACCCGTTTAGTGACTCGCATGAGAGTTAATTTTTTTCATAAAAAGATACCCCGCATTGTTGTCAGTAATATTGCCAAAGACACTTTATACCTAAAATGCAAGGATTCCAAGGAATCTGATGTCGAATATTTCAAACCCTGTAGAAATGGGCGGAACTTGCCACGCCTATTAAAGTTACTTCCCGACGCAAACTTTCAAAACGCCGATACACGTGTCTTCTTTTTCGGTCTTCTTTCATAATCTGCCCGAATTATCTTGTAATTAATTTTTGTGTTGTACAGTTTTATCAGTCAGTCATTTCTGAACTCTTTTATAATATTAGAAGATAAACGAAATATATATATAATTTTGGATTCATACTTTTCTACGTATTTATACCCTACACCACTATGTGGTAAGGGGTATTATGTGTTAGTGCATTTATATGTAACATACAAAAGGAAGCGAGATAGGCCCATAGTTCCTTCTAGGGATATACATAGAATCACTTTCTGAGTCGATTTATGCATGTCCGTCCGTCCGTTCGCAACATACAGGTCGCATTTGTTGACCGATTTCGCTGAAAATTGGGGAATACCATTTTTTTAGCCGTCGGAAGATCAAGTTCGAAGATGGGCTATATCGGTCCAAGTTTTGGTATAGCCCCCATATACCGGTACCTCCCGATTTAAGGTATTTTATTTATTTTTATTTTTATTTATTTCAAAAATTCATTTGTGATACAAAGCCAAAAGGCCAATAAATGTATCAATTAACAACAAATAATATATCCTGAGTTTAATGTATTTACAATACTCATAATTATTACTAAAATTTAAATATATTTAATTACTTTTAATTCTTCAAAAATGAAAAAAAAAAACAAGTGCGGCTCCCCAGCCATAAAAAATATGTATTTATATAAATACTATGATATAAGAATGTCCAATAAGCGGCAACTCTCTATACAATTAGCGATAACTATTAGGCCTTTGAAAAAATTGAAGAACTTTCAAACGAAAAACATTATTGCTATGAGAAAAAACACGTAGTTCAAGAGGAAGTACATTCCAACTTCTCGCAACTCGAACCAAATACGATCTTGCAAAAATATCTTTAACTATTCTGGGAATATAAATCTGAGGGTTCCTAAATGAATGTATAAAAGAAAATAACATCCTTAATGAATATGGAGAATTATGTTTGATAATATTATGGAACAAGATTAAGCAGCGATAGTTAATGAACTTATCAAATGAACACCCTAGAAATCGCGTAACATCTGCTGTTATATGACTATCTCGTCGGAGATTATATACAAAGCGTGCGATTGTATTCACAATCCGATTTAGCTTATCGAAATGCGACCCTATAGTCCCAGAAAACACCTCAAGACCGTACAAAACTTGTGACATCAAAAGAGAATTTGCCAGTGTTTGTTTTACATGTTGAGTTAAGTACAAGTTCGTAGAGTAAATCCGACGTAAGGTAGCATATATTTTCCCAGTCAGTGCATCAATATGATTTTTAAAGGAAAGTTCGCAATCTATTATAACACCCAGACACCTGTGCTGTTCAACAAACTCGATACTGGCTTGGTCTATAAATATATTTAATGATTGTGATAGTCGATTGCTTAATCGAAAATCTAAAGCCTTAGTTTTTGACGGATTAACTTTTAAAGAATTTCTGGTTGCCCAGCCAACAAAGCGATTAAGATACATGTTTATGTCATTCTCAAGCGCTTTAGGGGATTCACGACAACCATTGAAAAGCATGAAAATGTCATCAGCAAATAAGTATGTTGAGCACCTTGAAGAGTTAGTGTGAAGCGGTAGATCGTTTACATATAAAATGAAAAGAAGTGGACCAAGGACAGAACCTTGAGGTATACCTGAGAATAAGGGATATGTATTAGACATAACATCATTTAATATAACAAATTGACAACGATCTTTTAAATAAGAAAGAATTAGCCTACAGGCAGATTTGGAAAAATCAAAGTAATATTTAAGTTTCCATACAAGTTGGTAATGGTCAATTGAACTAAATGCTTTTGACAAGTCTAATGATACCAGAACACTTAACTTATCATCATTTAAATTTTTCCGAATAGAATCAGTTAGGGTAAGAAGCAAGTGGGTGGTATTATACCCTTTGCGGAAAGCATATTGAGAATCGCTTATTTTATGTGAGCAAGCCTGTAGCATTTGTTTCTTAATAATAGATTCTACAACCTTTGACAATGCTGGTAAAATTGATATGGGTCTGAGATCACTTGGTTCGTGGACCGAACGACATTTTGGAATTGGCACCACTCGAGCAGTTTTCCAGCATAAAGGAAATGTAGATGTAGTTAATATGCTATTAACGAAGTCCAACATGACTTCAGAGATGTATGGAAACACTTTCTTAATAAATGTAATAGGAATCCCATCAACACCAACTGATTTGGACTTAACTCCACATAAAGCCTCTACAAGTTCCAATTCGTCTACACAACGAAAAGAGAAAGATGAATCTGAATCTGGAAAATCATTTATATTAAGAGACGAAGTATATATGCTCATAGAAGTACTGCAGAAAAAGCTATTTATGCTATCGACATCAATATCTACATTATCGTGATCATTTCCAACACATCCGGAACCTTTAAGTACTTTCCATAACCTACAAGAATCTAATCCACTAAAAAGTCTGGAATAGTGAAGTCTTCTTCCTCTGCGAATGGCCGATTTTGCTCTATTGCGATATTTACAATAGATACGCCAATTCTCATGCGATTGAACATTTTGGAAAGACGAAAAGGCTAAATCCCTTACAGATATAGCAAATCTAACATCCCTTGACATCATCCAGGGATCAACCGAATATTTAATCTTCTTCCTAACAACTGGAACAAATGAAAATAGAGAATTTAAAAGAGAACTAATGCAGGCACATTTAGCATCCACACCTACACTTCTAAAAACCAAATTAGGATCGAAGGAGGCAAGGAAGGACCATAAACCACTCCAGTCAATATTTTCGAGGTCTCTATATTCAACATAATCCGGAGAACTCCTAAATCTTAATGAAAGTGATCCAAAAATTAAGGCATGATCTGATATGGCCGGGCATTGAATTTGGCCAGTATAAACTATAATGGAAGAATCACTGGTTAAAATAAAGTCAATTAAGGATGTTGAACCGCTACCGATGTTAAAATGAGTAGGCCTAGAGTTATGGACAATTGTCAAATTTAAGCGTGTGCAAAGTCCACGAATCAGATTCGCTTTAGCAGGGTCAAACATATTGCTGTTAAAATCACCAAAAATTACAATGTTGTTGTACTCTGCAAGAATGTCACAATGGAGGCTTTCGAACAAATCAATATCACCTGAAGGCAAATAAATAACACCAAAAAGGATGTTTATATGTCCAAACTGTAATTCTAAGAACAGTGATTCGCAATGTCGAACTGACGTTTTAAAAACAAACTTAAACTGAAGATTCTTAGATAGGTATATTCCAACACCACCACCTCTTGTAGTGTCTGGTGTCTGGCGATCACTACGTACGAAGTTGTAGCCCGGAATAGAAACCGCTGTGTCTAATATCTCAGGAACAAGCCAAGTTTCAGAAACAGCTAGGATATCAAAGGTATTATTTCCCACAAGGTTTCTTAGCTCATCCAGCTTAGTAATAGGCCGAATGCTTCGACAATTCAAGTGTCCAACATTTAAGTTATTGACATAAGGAGACAATAGATCTTTTAAGTAAGAGCCACCACTTACTATTGGACCAAGGTTTTCATTAGAAAGCATCAAAATAGATAAAAAGTGCAGAGGCGGGGAACCAAATAAAGAACAATAATTGCAATAGGCAAAGTAAATAAAAACTTAAATTCATCTCTAATATAAAAAACTTTACTATCTTAACACAGCTAATCGCTTATTAAAAATAAAATGTGAGATCAAAAATAAAACATCGAATTTATAAAAGAATGGACAATAATAATAATGCTTTACCAAGATGTAGCTAATATTTATGTACACCTCAAGGAGGCTATATGAAAGAATTCAATAGGAAAATAACTACATCCAGGTTTACATGAAAAATATGCATGTAGGGAAAAGTGATAAAACTTCAATTAGAGTTTGTAGCCTGATCAGTAAGCAGCGATGAACATCCACTTGCATCTCGCACAAGTACAGAACCGTCTGGCATTATAATTCGAGCTTTGGTGCCATTATCACCGTTTAATATTCTATATTTTGCAATAATATTCTGTTTACGAAGCTTAGCACAAATAGAATTCAATTTGCTGGCAGCAGGAGAGAAGTGGTCGTTTAAATATAACCGACTGTTGATATCCCCAGCAACATCAGGTAAAACATCTCCAAGTTTTAGAGAACGATTTTTGAAATATTTTCGCATAATTTGGTCACGAAATTCCGCACAATTCAGCTTCACTAGAACATTCCTCTTTTTGTTAATATAGCAAAGTAAACCAATATCACGGCGTGTTAGCTCCACATCAAAAATAGCAGCAATTGCAATAATCACACCCACTAAATCATCTAAGCCATCAGGCAGGCCACTAACGAGGAAATCTGAACGATTTAGCCTGTGATGCAAGGAATTATTTTCTAACCACAAGGCTTTATTTTCCTCCTCCAGGGTGGACACAGAGCTCTCAACCCTAACAACACGATCATTACACTTCGAAATATCTGCTTTGATTTCTGCTAGACATGACGTCATCTGGGTGTTCATGTTTTCTATAGCCACCTTGATATCACTCAATTCATCATGATGCTTAGCAGTAAAAACATCCAGTTTCTTGTTAAGTTTAACAAAATCACCCGTTGAATTATTACGACCAATGTTACAATCACAAGATTGGCATATAAACGCACTGTTCTTTATTGCCTTAAGTGCCGAAAGGTCTTTGTCAGATAGGTTGACACAAGCTCCATGAAAATAAATAGAGCAAATGTTGCATTTTATGGATCCTTGAGTTTTTGTCACAGATTTGTCACAAGATCCACAAATAAATGTTCTAGTAGATGGCATATTTAATGTCCACAGCAGCAACAACAGATAAATTCCAGAAACAGGTAACAGCAAAAACAGCAGTAGCAACAACAACAATTCGTATCCAGCGAAAGGAAAAATGGCACAATGGTGTTATGTAATTGCCGTTTATCATAAATAAGAATAATCCTATTTATGCCAAAAAATATTAAAAATTTCAGCTTATCCGAAATAAATATACTCTTAGCACGAGATTTCAATAGCAAACATCAGCAGACAATCGATATTTAAGAATAAACAATAAACTTGCGATCAGCTGCAGTCAAAACACGTTTACTCAGGCATAGGGTTGCCAACCCAATTTTAATTTTAAGGATCTTAGCCGCATTTGTTGCCCAAACCAGCTGAAATTTTACATTTGAGGTTCCCAATGGCCGCGAAATTGCTCCACTAAAAATTGTCGAGATAGGTCCACGGTTCGGTATAGTCCCCATATAACGATACCTCCCGATTTAAGGTATTTTAGGGATCTTAGCCACATTTTTTGCCCAAACTAGCTGAAATTTTACATTTGAGGTTCTCAATGGCCGCGAAATTGCTCCACTAAAAATTTTCAAGATAGGTCCACGGTTCGGTATAGTCCCCATATAACGATATCTCCCGATTTAAGGTATTTTAGGGATCTTAGCCACATTTTTTGCTTGAACTAGCTGACATTTTACATTTGAGGTTCTCAATGGCCGCGAAATTGCTCCACTAAAAATTTTCAAGATAGCTCCACGGTTCGGTATAGTCCCCATATAACGATATCTCCCGCTTTAAGGCATTTTAGGGATCTTAGCCACATTTTTTGCTTGAACTAGTTGAAATTTTACGTATGTGGTTCCCAGTGGCCACGAAATTTCGCCACTTAAAATGTTTTTTTGTAGCCCCCATATAACGGTACCTCCCGATTTTAGGTATTTTAACGATTTTCCCCAAATTTGGCTCCAATTTGCCATTTGGAGTTTAATGAGTTCAAAAACTTTACTTTAATGTTTGTTTTGGGTTATTAAAAAACTTCTCCACCAAGAATTATGGACATACATATGTCCACGTTTTGATATAGGCCCGAATTTTTGTATAGCTTCCATATTAAAGTACCGCTAGATTTTAGGCACTCTGCATTTTTACATATTTCGACTGGTGTAGGGTATTACATAGTCGGCCCCGCCCGACTTTGGTCTTTTCCTACTGGTTTTAATTTATTTTTTAGAGGTTTATACGGACTTCCAGGTAATATAACTTATAGTACGTTTATATATAACCGGATTTAACAAATACACTAGATTTTAAATGTCAATTCCATTAGATACGTCAAATAAATTATCATAAAAATGATTAACCCGACAAAAACATATAATAGAAACAGGCTATTATTGATCCCACATATTTTTTTAATTTTTTTGAATTTCCGCGAAAATAAAAATAAATTTTTGAAATTTTGTTGCATCTACCTAAATTTGTTCAATACAACATAAAGAATTTAAAAATAAGTTTTCCTTATAAGAAAATGAAAATCGATGTAACTGTTGCACGCATCGGCCAATTTTCTGAACGTGAACAGAGTTTAAACCAAAATTTTTTCTCAACCTCTATAACAAAAATCGTAGAATTGCTAGCAGAAAAAAATTTAAAATTGAATTGCAAAGGAATTTGGCTATTTCTCTCGGTCTTTTATTCCTCTTTTTATTTTATTGTATTAATATTATTTTATTAAAAAAAGCTAAGGAATTACTTTAGTCCCTAACAAGTTAAATGTTGCTTTTGAATAACTATTACCGTTACGTTGGTAATCAAACACATGTTTGAACAATCTGGTTAGACTGTGTATAACAGTTAAATTGCAATGAGTTTATATGAGAGAAAGAGAGCAAAACTCAATGGTCCAATGACTATTTACTAAAATTTAATAAACGTAAGCGCAATGTAAAACTAGCATAGGATACAAGCTTTAGTTAATTTGTATCACACATTAAATGGCAACGATTACATATTGTCAAGGTATTTTCTGCCCAATGGGTGACTGACATTGGAACTGAAGGTAGATTTAAATAGCATAGCATGCAAATATTCCGCCTGGATTAAATTTATTTATTTAAAAACTTATAAAACTTACACGGTGGCTATATTAAGTCTTGGAAAATTAACCATATTCTGAAGGAGTTTATGTGTTGATAACATTTGTTCTTTATGACAAGAGTTACAACTTTGCCTCCCAGAGTAAATCAAAATTCTTAACGGGTTGGAAGATATGAGAATGACAAAATAATTCCTTTCTTTGGGGGACCATAATCGCAAACGTGTCGAAACGCGAATCCAGGGGTGCCAAGTTGGTGGTTTTCCCGCTACTTGTGGTGATTTTTGACGTACAAAAACACTGTTTAAGCAGGAATGTCTACTGTTTTAGGGTAAAACTCGCTACAGACCTATGGTGTGTATGTGGCTGTATCGATTTTTACCTCGGAACAGTTGGCATCCCTGCACGAGTCTACTTGTTTTTAATCTTATATCATGCTTTGTGTCGCTCAGTGGTGTACACAAAATAATTATATTCAATCGGATGCGAAAGGAAAGTGGAAATTTCAATTGATATTTTGGGAAGCTGTGTATAAAAAATAAGCGACCGTTGATAACTTGGCTTAGAATGTAGGTGTAAATGACGGAACGAGTCTATGGCACTTACCTATGAGAACGTTAAAATTCATGCGTTGAGTTAATAAGCAACCGGATTAAAGACTGACTACTATGAAGAATCGAAAGAAAAGATAACCAAACCACTTTAATGTTAAAGATCCCCGCGAACATTTTCAGGACCATAATCTCGAATGTGCGGTCTCTTTATATAGAAGGTGAAGTTTCCGCATTGTTGGATGTACTTGCAAAGTACAAAGCGCATATGGGAAGTGTGATGGATTGAGACATTCCCTTTTTGCGGCAAAGATTTACAACCGACTAAATGCGGTGATAAAGTAAAGTTCCACATCGGAAATCTTCAATAAGAACAGATACCCTTAACATATACCACTCTTCTTACCCAATTGCCTAATGAAAGGGCAATGGCTCAGTATTGCCATTGCCATGCAAACAACCGCAAATACGTATTTGGATACCAGAGACCTGCAACCAGGAAAGTATGACCAGGAGTGTTGTGGTGCTACCGAAGAGAACAATAGACTACTTTACTATCAGTGGCAACGCGCACTACAGAGTTAACGAACGACACGGACGCGTCGGTTGTCACAACGTCTCTAGGAACACAGATACCGATAGCGTGCTCAATATAGAGAAATACCTCATTTGTAAACTGTTGATGAAAATCACGGTGGGACTTATAATGGGTCACTGCAGAGTAAGACCTGTTAATTTAAATACGGGATGACAATGGCATTGACTACTGCAGGCTATGTGAAGACATGTTAAAATGTTTGTTTTAAAAAAGCAAAGTTGGTCAGAATATTGTTAACAATATTTCTGAAAACTATTTTCAAAGAAAAGTGCGAAAAATTTTGTTCTATGTTCTGATTTTACCTCTATCAGGGCAACTCCGTTAAATACTAGTATAATATAAGGCAAGCCTGGCCAATACAGGACGTTTCATATATCATTAGATTGTTTGTAGGTACTCTGGACATAGCCCTTAATGATTTTTCAGAGTCATTTTTTGGAAAATAACTTCAAAAACTAGAAATTTCTTGCCAAATTGCCTACAAAGGAACATACATTACAACCATGCCTAAATTACGTCAGTGACATCATTTTTTATCGGAATCAATGTCAAAACTAATGAAAACGAATAGTTTTAATTATTCCACCATTCTGATTACTAAAATGGCATAAAAAGCGAAAAATTTGGAAATTATTATTCATAATTTTCAATGCTCAATTTAAAAATGCCAATTTCTTGTTTCCCGGTAAAATTTTAGTATAACGGTACAGTAAACAGAATATTTTTGTATGCCATGAATTGTTAAAAAATCTTAACTCGTTTCCAAGTTATCAACGTTTACATTTTTATACCCTCCACCATAGTATGGAGGGTATATTAAGTTTGTAATTCCGTTTGTAACACATCGATCTAATCATTTGCGACCTTATAAAGTATATACATATATTCTTGATCAGGATAAAATTCTAAGACGATCTAGCCATGTCCGTCTGTCCGTCTGTTGTAATCACTCTGGCGACCGCAATAATTGATATAGAGTGCTGAAATTTTGCACGCGAGGGTCTTTTCTCCATAGGCAGGTCAAGTTCGAAGATGGGCCATATCGGTCCACTATTTGGTATAGCCCCCATATAACGGTACCTCCGGATTTGAGGTATTTTGACGTTCTTCGCCACATTTGAAGACCGAATTAGCTATAATTTGGCACTTAGGGTTCCTAGTGATCAACAAACTTATATCCCAAAGGATATGGGCATAGGTTCATGTTTTGGTATAGTCCTCATATAACGGTACCTCCCGATTTTCGGTATTTTGAGAATTTTAGCCACAATTTTTAACAGAACTATCTGCAATTTGACATTTGAGGTTCTCAGTGGTCATGAAATATCTCCACGAAACAGCGTCAACATAGGTCTATGTTTTGGTATAGCCCTCATATATCAGTACCTCCCGATTTTCGGTATTTTGAGAATTTTAGCTACAATTTTTAACCGAACTAGCTGTAATTTTCCATTTGAGGTTCTCAGTGGTCATTAAACATCTCCACCAAACATCGTCAACATAGGTCCATGTTTTGGTATAGCCCCCATATAACGGTACCTCCCGATTTTCGGTATTTTGAGAATTTTAGCTACAGTTTTTAACCGAAATAGCTGTAATTTGACATTTAAGGTTCTCAGTGGTCATTAAACATCTCCACCAAACATCGTCAACATAGGTCCATGTTTTGGTATAGCCCCCATATAACGGTACCTCCCGATTTTCGGTATTTTGAGAATTTTAGCTACAGTTTTTAACCGAAATAGCTGTAATTTGACATTTGAAGTTCGCAGTGGTCATAAAACGTGTCCAACGAAACATCGTCAACATAGGTCCATGTTTTGGTATAGCCCCCATATAACGGTATCTCCCGATTTTCGGTATTCCGAGAATTTTAGCTGCAATTTTTAACCGTACTAGCTGTAATGATCGGTATTTTGAGAATTTTAGCTACAATATTGTCTATTCAAAAATAATCGTCAATATAGGTCCATGTTTTGGTATATCCCCCCATATAACTGTACCACCCGATTTTCGGGAATTTTTAGTGGTCTCGAAATTTCTTCACTAAAATTCGTCAACATGGGTCTATTTTTGAGGGTCTACATTGTTTTAATGAAACTACCCTCAATTTGACTCTTGAAGTTCCCTGCAGCTATAAAACTTTTCTGCCAAAAAAATTAAAGATAGGTTGACTCTTTGATATAGCCCCGTAGGTGGTACCTTTCACCAAGCTGAACACATTTTTTTAGATTAGATTAGATAACACTGTGTAACAAAATGGAGGTGAAAGTCTGGGGCACGGAAAATTCCTTTTGAGGAAGAAAGGCCTTGGTGAGTATATTATGAACCCCGAAGGACAGATCCGCCGTGAGTCGAACTTCCGCGTTATGGCGTGATGAAATTTTTGTTAGAGACCCTGTGGGCCATCAGGAATTAGCGTTATATCTTTGTTCACTGTTGCTTAAATGCTCTACAAAAACAACAAACAAAGATATAATGCTAATTCATGATGGCTTTGGAGATGAAATCCCTTGGTGTGTGTATATTAAGGGATTTCATCTCCAAAAGGAATTATCTCTGCCCCAACATTTGTGTTCACAGTGTAATTTAAGCAATAGTGGGAGGCAGTAGGCGTCTATCCATTGTCGAAAAGTTGTTCCACCTAAAATTGTGAAAGGACCTAATTATTCCATTTTAATTAAGACTATTTTATGGTGGAGGGTATAAAAAGTTCGGCCCGGCCGAACTTAACGGCTTTTTACTTGTTTATTTTAGGTTGCATTTTCATTTAATTTTCAGTGACAGTCGCTGTGCTTCCAGCAAAGCAATCGATCAACGATACTGTTACAATCTGGTAATCTACTCTTCTTCATCTCCAACCCAACGAGCAATAAACACAAACCTCATCATCACCTCAACAGTTCACAGAGAACCCCAAGATTGATAGGGCAAAAGAAAGTGTGTCATACCTTTTAAGAGCCTTCCCTGACTATGAGTAATGTTACAGATGTAACCCTAACCTCAATACGAATTATTAAGCAACTGTATGAACCCGGAGTTTGTGTTTCTAACAATTATGCTCCCATATTGTACTGGACGAAACCGGGCGATTCCTCTTCTATCGCCAGTAGCAAAGATTCATGAGGCATTCCGCTGAGACAAAGTTTCCCAGGTTCTGAAAATGCGACTGAACAGTCTTGGTGCCTATTTGATACTGTCAAACACCGACGTAGCCCGCGTAGTAATAAGAGGAATATTAATATGTACTATTAAAATGTCCTATTGACCTTGGCGTTTTTACCAGGCAAAGTCCAGAACTTATCTTGATCCTCCTCTCCGTGGTAGTAGGAAGGTAGTGAGAGAATGTGAGCCTCGCGTTCATCTAAAAGAATGATAAAAACTTGTGTTGGGAGTCGGATTAGTTTCCCAACCCTATAAAATAGCATCCTACCATGAAAAACAAACCTCCGTAAACGTTTTAAGGACCATGCTTTGAAATGTTCGGAATCTTCACAGAGTAGGTGGAGTTTGCGCACCGGCGGATGTACTTGGTAAATACAAAGCTGATATTATAGCCTTACAGGAAGTGTGATGGAATCGGACAGACATAAACATCACAAACAATTACTCACTCTGTCAAGGTAGAAACACAATGAAATACGCCGCTTTTTCACGCTCAGTTTCATGTAAAAGATTAAAGGCCAAGTGCTACCTATTTAAAATGAATTCGATAGCATTCGAATTAGGTAGTACTTGGCCTTTACTCCTATACATGAAACTGAGCGTGAAAAAAGCGGTGTGTTTCATTGTGTTTCTGTCTTTATAGCTGCCATGAAACAAAAGACTCAAGAATCTGGTCTTTAAATTCACGGTAGATGCGCCTAGGAGATTTTAATGCTAAAATTGGGAGGGACAATATCTTTGGTTCCACGTGCCGACCCCAAGAGTAGCAAAGACCTTTGGAGCTTTAGTTCTCCCCAACGTCAGAAATGGCTTTCTAATTGCCGATGATCAGTATGGGTTCCGTAAGCAGCACAGCACGACAACAGCGTTGCACGCCATATCAACACCTATTGAGCGAGGTCTTAACCAGAGCAAGCCGTGTCGTAGAACAGTGATGGTGGTGCTTGACTTATGAAAAGCCTTTTGATAGTATCAAGAACTTCACGCTATTTAGTAGATAAAGATTCTTCCAGTACAGCAACACAATAGCATGCTTTCGTTGCGGTACCTGCTAGGATGTTACCGTAAGAACCATCCTAATCACCATATGGTACACGTGACCCCCCACCCACGCATGTCAGGAGGGATTTTCATGATCTAGAAAGGGAGGCGGAAAGTTACAAGGGATAACGCCTAGATAAACAAGCCTATCAAGCAGGTTTCCTGGAACTGGAGATAAATAGAGCTATAGAGACTCAGATTAAGCAGAAGAAATAACATACAAAAATATCAAATATATACTGTTACAACAACAACAGCTCTAAATCCACTACAAATTGTTTGGAATGGATTCGATTTAGTCATGCCCGTAAGTCTGGCTGATTTGGTTCAAACTTTGTGGCTATCGTAATACATACTTTGTCCAAACTTAGTTTAAGTGCGAAGATAGACCATATCGATCCACTCCTTCGGATATCTCCCCCACAAAAGTTCAACAATTTTGGTAAAAATGGTGCACACAACAACTCTCGAAGGGAGTAACCGAATTGGTCACAAATATCTGTTTTGGTTCCAAAAATGTATTTGTTTTGTTCAAACATTGTAACCCATATCCAAAAATACCATCTTTTGTTCCAAACATAGAAAACAAAAACAACTTTCGAATTTCAGCAATATTGTAAAAATCGTTAACAATACCGATTGTAGGAACTATCATAATCTAATTTTGTTTACAAAAAGTATTGTCAACCCAGAAAAACAGTCCAGAAATTTTTGATTTGAGTGTATATACTTCTCATATACACTTTTCACATAACTTGGATACAAATGTCGCGTATAATATTGCAATCATTCCCAGCAAAATGTTCGATGCCAAAGATGCTATTCAAGAATGGGTGCAAGTGAAATGGAATGTCATTTTTTCAGCATCTTCACTCATTCTTTTTACAAGAGCGTGACCCCCAAAAGATGCAATTCATTTTCAGATCCTAAGCCTGTCATCTTTACTAACTCGATGGAATTGCATCTTCAACAATTCTTTGGCATGGCATCTATACCAATCCTTTGGCATGCCATCTTAACCAATTCCCAAGAATAGCATTTTCACTAATCTTTGGCATGTCATTTTCACGTCTTGTTCGGAAAATGGAAAATGCTGTATTGAAAAAAGATTTTAATTTTTTTTATTTTATTAATTCAAAGGAATTAACTATAATTTATTTATCATCATAAAGTTTACATCTATAATTGCAGTTTCTTCTCGTTGTTGTAACAGTAGTTAATATGTTTGTATTCTCATTTTTCTCCTTGATCTGACTCTGGGTCTATCAGTCGTAAGAATGTGGCTATTTCGCTATATATTTGGTTAGTAACCACAAAGCTGCAAACTTAAGTTTATTAGCAGGATTGGTAGGGCAATTGAAAAGGAGCAGAGTGTCGTGGGGGCCTGTGCTGTATGCTGGGCAGATGTTTTCCACGGTGTCTTCAGTACTTGCCCTATAGGAATTTTGACGGCTGCACCATCCCGAGCGTATTGACCCAAAATTACTCTGGTTTGTCCTGACAGCTGGCGCTTCTCAGCGGCGATAGATGGTGGATGTTCTCCAAGGACCGCATTCACACGATAACTGTTTACTGCATCTGCGACTGCATTCGTGTGAATGCTACTCAAACCTGGTTGAGAGGCTTGTTGATCTAGAGGTTCTCTCTAGTAACGTTAGACTTCTCTTTCTAGATTATGAGCACGGCTTGCTCTGAGTGAGTCCTCTGCTAATATGGAGATGGCCTTCCGCGCAGTTGTTGTGCTGCTTACGGATCCTATGCTATTGATCGGCAACAGGAAAGTTATTTCTGATGCTGGAAGAACTATAGCCACAAGGGCCCTTGCTACGGGCGACAAAAGCGAAATCGGTTTGTAAGTTTCACCTTTGCTGGCATCCTTTTCGGGCTTCAGTAGCTGGCATATTTTCCAGACTTCGGGAACGATGTGTTTGGCAAGCGACAGGTTGTAAATTTAAGTGAGAAACTTGACTTCCGGCCGTCCCAGCTGTTGCAGTCAAAACACCGCCGCTGCACGCAACAGAGTTTACTTCCTCCGCAACAGGTTTTGATTCATCTTACAAAAGGATTTTACTTCCCATCAGTGCAGTGCAGATTTCGACATTGACTCCAACTGCAGCATGGCCCAATATTATGGGCCATGAACTGCAGATTACTATTTCGTGAATTTTATTTTACAACGTTTTGGAAATGTTTGTTGTTTTGTAGGGATCTACAAATCGACTTGTTGAGCGGGGTTCTCTAGAGCAGGCAAGGAAACTTTTATAATTGGTCTGTTCCTTTACTTTTAAAAATGGTAATTGTTGCAAAAATGGTAAAAGTGGTGAACTGCTCTCATATAAATTGTATGCTTTTAAAAGTAAGGAAACACTTTGCGGGTAAAAACTGGTAACCTCAGGCACGTAAAGGAACACGACTAATACCAAAGAGTGCAGTCCGACTCTACTTTTAGATTGGGACTTCCTAGCATAATAAATCTTACATTGCTTTAAACGTACATATTTAGATAAATTAAAGAATATATACATGTGTAAAAATAAAAACACAAAATTCATCTCTATTGGATCGATGGAATGGGTTCAAATGCTAAGGAAAAGATCGGATCTATTACGGCTTCCTTTGAATTGGTTCAAATGCTGATGAAACGATCGGATCTTTCACGACTTCCTTCGAATGGGTTCAAATGGTGACGAAAAGATCGGATCTTTCACGATTTCATTTGAACCAATGCAAAAGATCCAGTGAAATCATGGCATCTCATGGAACCACTTCCATAAAATTTTGCTGGGTTGATGAACACAATACATACAAGTCCTTATCGATGTGTCTAGGTGGTGGATCTTCCATCACCAAGTGATGGTTAGGGTGACACGGCTTATAACATGCCAGCAGCAACTGTCTTGTCAGCAACACATTATGTTGTCTGACTGACAGCATCTTGGTCTCTTCATGAGGATAATCCACATATGTCATTTGGACGTAACCCGCAACAATCCGGATAGCATTGTTTTGTGACGTTTGCATAATTCTAAATTGTGTATCACTCTGGAAGGAAGTCCAGAATGTCTCCTTGTTTTTGCCCAGAAGGTGCAAGCCAATGATTTTTGATCTTTGATCCTGGATTCCACATTCTGATTGATGTGGGCGGCGTGCGAAGAGAAGTGAAGAACAGTGTTGAAGACTACCCCAAGGATCGTTAGATTACGAACAGTGGGAATACCCCTGTCATCGACGATAATATCAATAAGCACATTGTTTTCTTGGTTGGAGATAACTGTAGATTGCACTGGTGGCTAAGTAGTTGAACATTTTAGCACTTACATCGACGATGTAATGAAGATAGAAGAATGAAACAAAACAGAAACAAATAAAAACAAGAGTATCATTGTTGGTATACATACACACAAAAACAAAGATAAAGCATTATGTCATACAAACAAAACTCACCATAATTGTTTTTTTCAACACGGCATCGAATAGCGAGAGAAGAGAAAAAAATTTCGAAGAAAAGAGAGAACTATTGTCCAGTTGACAAAAACTATTTTTCGATTCAACAAAACCCAATTGTTGGAATCGCAATACTACATTTGGAATTTAACAATATCTTTACAATACATATTTTGCTCTTAGAATATTGTTGGATCAATCATATTTTTTTCTCTGCGTGTGCATATGTAGCCATTTATGGCATCTGAAACCCCCTGTTGATTCACCGTGATCAGAGAGTTCACAAACGCCAATCGTTTGACGTCAGATGGAATGACGTCTTGGATGTCCTCGCGATAGCAACCGCAGTCCTTATCGATGTGTCTAGGTGGTGGATCTTCCATCACCAAGTGATGGTTAGGGTGACACGGCTTATAACATGCCAGCAGCAACTGTCTTGTCAGCAACACATTATGTTGTCTGACTGACAGCATCCTGGTCTCCTCATGAGGATAATCCATATATGTCACTTGGACGTAACCCGCAACAATCCGGATAGCATTGTTTTGTGACGTTTGCATGATTGTAAATTGTGTATCACTCTGGAAGGAAGTCCAGAATGTCTCCTTGTTTTTGCCCAGAACGTGCAAGACAATGATTTTTGGGCTTTGATCCTGGATTTCACCTTCTGATTGATGTGGGCGGCGTGCGAAGAGAAGTGAAGAACAGTGCTGAAGACTACCCCAATGATCTTTAGATTAGGAACAGTGGAGATACCCCTGTCATCGACGATAATATCAAGTTATGTACGGACTTCTCTCTCCCAGGAAGTAAATAAGGACACTGTTGGCTAAGTGGCTGGTGGCTAAGTACTTGAAAATTTTAGCACTTACATCGTCGATGTTGACACCGAATGAAATTATGGTGTAATCATCATACGAAACCACCGGAATATTTGCTGGTGGATGAGAGAGATTAGCCAGATACTCCCATTTTAATCTTGTGGAACTTGGTTTTTGGCCACGAAGGCTTGCCTACAATTTAGATAATTAGCAATCCACTGTTCGACATTATTAGGAAGGGTGGAAAGCATGATGTCAGAAACCAGCATGGAATTGTAGACCGTGTCGAACGCCTTGGACAGATCAAGTTCTGCCACAATGGTCCGTTCGGGAGGTCGTCGCTGATTTATTCCATTCGCAATCTTTGTGGTTACCTCCTTCAAAGCAGTGGGATTAGTAGGGATTCTAAAACCTTAGCCACAAGTGAAAGAAGGGAGATAGGGCGGTACGATTCTCCACGAGTAACGTATTTGACCCACTTTAGAATAGGAATTATGCGAGCCAACTTCAAAAATGTCCGAAATAACCAATTGGGAAATTGATAGTTTCAGGTTCCTTGTCAGGTAGCTCAAACCTACTGATCCCCACTTCTTTAACATTACCATGGATATGGTGTCTGAACAATGGACTTTGGATAGTTTGGACCTGGAGATAATTCTCTCAACTTCATCGCATTTGAAGGAGATGGTTGTGTTACACATCTTTTGGCATCCGAATAGGAAATGTCATTGAAGGTTATAGCAGGGAGATTTTTTTTTGTGCAACACGTAATGGATAATTTGGTCCCAAGAAGAATTCTACCCTCTGGAATGAAGCGCTTTGCCGCCTTGAGGATTATTTATCTTATAGTAAGTTCACATTTAAGAAATCCAATCGATCTCAACTGTCAATTCCATTGCTTAAACGTCAAATGAAATCCAAGGGATTTCAGATGAGTACGTTTGATTTCAGATAAGTACGGTTTGTCCATTGTGACCAGGATGGGAATGTGATCTGAATTTAATGCGAACTGCGTTTGTCAGGATGTGAATGGAAGGAGCGAGCATTTCAGTTCATTCCGATATCCTGCTTCCTGCATATGCTGCTCTCAACACAGATATCCTGCTACCTGGATATGCTGCTCTCAACAAATACAAACATATGTACACTGAGGTGACAGCCGCTGCTCGGAACCCACTTTTTGTGTGGTGTCAATCCGGTATCGAAGATCCCGCCACCGTGGTATTGTGTATGTCGGGGTGGTGGAACCTTGTGCTGCTCACTATAATAATAATTGTTCCACAAACATCCCTAAGGGACAAGGGAGACTTCTCTCATATCTAGGAGTGCACCCCGATTCATCAGTGATATGGGACCTACAGTTTATTGCCGAGTCCGAACGGCGTTTCTAAGACACCACTTTTGTAGAGAAGTTTTAGATGGCTGAGGGGTATTTTGCCACCGTTGAAAAGTGTTTTTGATGTTGCCTGGCCGGGGAATCGAACCCATGACCTTATGTGTGCAAGGCGGGTGTGCATACCATTGCACCACGGTGGCACCCTGTGCGGCTCACTACCATGTTTTTTATACCCTCCACCATAATATGGAGGGTATAATTAAATTTGTCATTCCGTTTGTAACACATCGAAATATTCATCGGAGATCCTATAAAGTATATATATTCTTGATCAGGGTAAATTTCTAAATCGATATAACCATGACCGTCTGTCCGTCCGTCTGTTGAAATCATGATATAGCTCGCAATTTTTAAGATAGAGCTTTGTAATTTGGTATAGAGGTTTCTATTACTACTAGGATGTTTGGTATTGCAAATGCACTATATCGGTCCACGTTTTGATATAGCCCTCACAGAACGGTATCACCCGATTTTCGGTATTTTGAAGTTTTTTGGCTTCATTATCACACCAAAATGGCTGAAATTGGGTAGTTAGTCTTCGTTTGGGGTATACAACATTCCCCGTGAAATTTGTACCTGCAGGTCCACGCCTTCGCATAGCCCCCATAGAACGGTACCTCCGGATTTTCGGTATTTTGAAAGTTGTGGACTCAATATTCCTCCGAAATGGCTGAAATTTGGTATTTAGTCTTCACTTGGGGTATAAAACTTTTCGTATGAAATTTGTCGGTATAGGGCCACGCCTTCATATAGCCCCCATAGAACGGTACTTCCCAATTTGCGGTATTTTGAAGGTTGTGGACTCAATATTCATCCGAAATGGCTGGAATTTGGTATTAAGTCTTCGTTGGGCGTGCAACACTTTCCACCTGATATTTGTGGGTATAGGTCCACGCCTTGATATTGTCCCCATAGAAATGTACCTGCTGATTTTCGGTATTTTCAAGTTTGTGGCTTTAATATACCACCGAAATGGCTGAAATTTGATATTTAGTCTTCACTTTGGGAACTCAATTTTCACCTCTAAATTTGTCGGTACAGTACATGCCTTCATATAGCCCCCATAGAATGGTACATCCCAATTTTCGGTATTTTTATGGTTGTGTACTCAATATTCCTCCCAAGTGGCTGAAATTTTGTATTTAGTCTTCGTTAGTCGTTTAAAATTTTCCACACGCCTTAATATAGCGCCCATAGAACGGTACCTCCCGTATTTCGGTACTTTGAAAGTTAGCCACATTTTTTACCGAAATTGCTGGAAATTGATATTAAACACGTGCAATGGTATAACTGTTTATATCAACAAAACAGATATATCATATACATAACAGATATAATATGATATAAATGTGGGAATGAGTGTAACAGTTATGATATTGTTTGGGTTGTGTATACTCACAATAACATAACTGTTAGAAACAGTTCTGTGTTGTATATGAACGAGTGAGAACTTTATTTGTTTTTTCGTTCTCAAATATCTGTTGTACAACAGATATTTTTCAAATACTAGAGATACCAACAGATACTATAGGTGTAACAGGCATGTGTGAATAAGTTCTAAGGAAAAATTCATAAAAAATTAAATTTTTAAACATTTTTATTATTTAGGGGATAAAAAAATATTAAAGACATGTTTTTCTCGTTTCAGTGAGTGGAATGTACGAGGGCTACTAGAAAAGTTTCCGACCTAATAATGAAAACGCGAATATTTATCAAAAATAGTTTTATTATATTCCAAATATTTATTGCAAATAGTTTTCAGAGAGGTGCAAAAAATGACACCCAATTTTTTTCGGAATTAGTTTTTTTTTTGTATTTATTAATTAACCATTAATATTATTATAAGTTTTTATTTATTGTACTATGGATATTTATGAAATTAGTCGTATTATGTACATTAATCACAAAAACATTCGATTGTATACAAGTAAATGACTAAAAATTGACTTTGGAAGTCAATGCTATAGCATTCACGTCATCCTACGTCACCATGAAAATGAATCTATAGCATTCACGTCCCTGAACGTGTTAAATTGGTGTGGTACTGGTTAAAAAGAGAGGGAGATAGACAGAGTAACATATTTGCTTTCCTATGGTTAGTTTAACAAATACTTACATATTATATGTGCCTACAACATCCCGGAAGGGAGAAGGCATACTTCTTCCATATCAATGAATGCACAGCGATTCATATTGACACAATAATATGGGACCTACTTTTATCGCCGAGTCCGAACGGAGTATCTTACGACACAACTTGTAAATAAGTTTTCATGGAAGGGAAAAGGAATACTTCTTCCATGTCAAGTCCGAGCCCGGACGGAGTATCTTACGACACAAATTGTAAATAAGTTTTCATGGCTGAAATACTCAGGGCACCACCGCCGAAAATGTTGTTCTGGTCGGGGATTGACCTTAAGAGAATAATACCTTCAAAAGCCCTTAAAACGACGCGTCACTTTGTAAGGTAGGGGTTGTTCCAAGCTGAATGGACCTACAATACATTTACCGAAGTATTATCCACCTACATACTTCGGACATTAAAGTCATTTCCACAGAAGTACAGTCATGGGGCTATATCGGTGTACAAGCAGGCTGATAAAGAATATATACACTTTATATGATCTTAAATTATTATTTCGAGGAGTTACAAACATAATGACAAACATAATATACCCTCCATAACAAATTAAACGATTTTGTTATTCCTAATGGTTTTCATAATGCAGAATTTGTTATTGGTCCATGGAATGATTCTAAAGAAATTCGAAATTCACATTTTTGATTTGGTTTGTAGTACTCGGTCCAGTAGCACCATGTCTAACCAGATTTTGTATCCTGACTTTCGGGTCAAATAAGTTATAGGTGCTTTATATGTGCATATCATTATTATTTGACTTTTAGGAACGCGATATCTTATAGAGAATTTTACGGTCGTTGTCTTTTGCTTTAGTCACTTTTTGGTAAGGCTCACAGTTTTTGAGATATATAAAAAAAACAAAAATATGACCTATGACCATGAATAAGTTTCTTCGCACGCATGGGATCAACAGAGATTTTTAGGACCGCATTTGTAATGACAAATCCTACTTTTCCACCAAAATTCAGCTCTGTGGGAATTTTTCTATATCAATTCCTATTTTGTTTGGGCTACATACAATAAATACTTATTGTATAACACCAATATCCATTTATATCAGTTTGTACAAACCAGATATAAACAAATATGTTCCTTTTTTTCTGTCTATACCAACTCATATCATACCTGTTTGAAAAAGTATCAGTATCAACTTCTAACTGAAACTACATTCTACATATCCATACTCACTCAATGTTGAAAAATGTCGGAACTGATATATTCAGTTGTATCCATGCAGGTGTTTAATTGATATTTAGTCTTCTTCATAAACGAAAGGAAACTAATTGTTCAGTTTTATTTCAATACAACTCGTGATGGAAGGCATAACAAGTTCGGCCGGGCCGTACTTAACGCCGCTTTTACTTGTTCCCGCATCTAAAACCATTATTTCGATGAGACCAATCTAATCTATTCTTATAGGAATTCTAAGAGGAAAATCATTTATTCCCACCGAAAGGTTCCATTACTATTTTCTCCAATTCACAACTAATATTCATACTATTTCTCTGAATAATTTTTCAATATTCATAGTTTACGTTACACTTACGTGCACGTTACAGTTACCTAACCAATAAGACGAATGTTTAATGCTGCTGCCAGCGCTGCTGTTAACTCTGTCTGTTATGTTTCTCTGCCATTGGCTCTCGTCTCTCTACCAACCGACAGACATTCAACATAACGCTGTTGCAGCGAACAGCAGCATAAAACGGCAAAACTTGTGATAAACCAAAACCGAACAACGGCAGTTTTAGATTTGAACGCGAGCGCAAAAGACGTGTATCGTCGCGTTAGTGAAAGAGCAATTTTGCTATGCCGATGATGATAATGATGATAAAAATAATGAATTAACATACAGAAGAGCAGCAATTATGTGAAGTTGAAGGAATCGAATTGAATGTGTGTGAGATTCTTGTTGTTAGAAAAAAAGAACAACAACAATAAAAGAATAGCAGAAAAAAGGAAGAAATAAATGACCACCAAACATAAAAGTCTAAAGTAAAATAGCAGAGCAAAGGAAAAAAGTATGTTGTTGTTGGTGTTTTGTGTGTCCTGAAAGTGTGCAAAAAGTAAATCGGTATTAATTTCAAGTGCCGCCGAAAGGAAGAAAGAAAAAACAGGATGTAAATTTTTGTAGTTTCGACAAAACAAAACCTGCGAAGAAAAGAAGAAGGAAACCTTTAAAGTAAAAACAAAACATCTCCTGCAGTCTTTGTTTTGTGTTAAATTATTCGGAGCGGTGTCTGTGTGTGTTCGTTTTGCAACAATTATTATTTTGTGTATCCTAACAGGAGGTGGCATAGCCCCAAAACAAAAGATTGGGGCGGCAAAAACAAATAAGAAATGCAAAAAACAACAAAAAGAATGTTAAAAGTCAAACTATGTGAGTGATGTGTGTGTAAGTTGTTTGCCACCTTTTTATGATGTTTTGATGCTCCTTTTCCCCTCCCTCTCTTTTGCGATAGAGATCATTATCAAGAGCATCAACATAATTGTTATTATGAGGTTGTTGTCGTTTGTTTTTTTTTTTTGTCACAGTGTTTCCCCGGTGAAGTGTGAGCTGTGATGTTGATGGGAACTTGTTATTCTTTCCATTTTTTTAAAAAGGCAACAATAACAACAAAAATACAAGCAAAAAAGCCATGCATCATCACAACATGCAGTAGATGAGAGATGTCAATTATAATGACATCCCATTTGATGTTGTGCCACTTGTGTTGTTGGTGTTATGTTGATGACAGTAGTGAGTGTGACTTTTTTATTTCCAATTGGAATTAATAAGAAAATGAAAATTTTAAATTAAAGAAACAACCAAAATAAATCTCCAAACAGATTTAGAAATATGTTAGCCAAGTATTTCTGTCAATAAAAACAAATCTCTCACAAATGATGAAGGGTGTTAAAAAGGCACAAATCAAAAGCCCAAAAGAAAACAACAAGTTGCTCGTAACAGTCATGTTGAGGACAGCGGACGGAGTGAATAGTAGGATGGGGTAAATGTCACATTAAGCCAATCCAATTCATCCATAACATCCAAAGCAGACAGACAGGAAGGCAGTTAGCAAGCGCAAGCAAGCAAACAGTGGGTGCCAGGCAATTTAACAATTGACAGATGTTGATGTTGTTCTACGCAATTTCCTTTTTTCCATTCTTATACCGAGACCATGAAGGCCAACAAAAAATAATAACAACAAAATCATCGCACAATAAAACCAATAACAATAAGCAATAAAGGTCAACGGATTAAAGGTCAAATCACACGAAGAAGTAGTAACAGCAACAAAAAGAACGAACATAAGGTAATATTGTTGTGTGCTGGCATTCATGGTGTGGCTGTTTGTTTAACTTGCTTGATTTTATTTGTTTTAACAACGTTGGAGTGTGCTCCACAATCAAAGCTCTGCTATACTATAAACGCCCCAAAATGAAAAGTAGAGGGAAAATGGCAGAAAAAGATTTGGAAACAAAAGAACAACTTTAATTTTTTTTGTGGTTGAGAAGTAGTAAGGAATTAGTGTCAAAGCAAAAAAAGTAAAGGAACAAGTCTCGTTTAGGGGCACCTCTCGGATCGGGCTGACATTTTTACCTTAGGTAGTCCTAGGAACCCTGATCACAACTTCATTTAGCTTTCCCGAGACATGGGTCTTCACATTTCGTAAATGTCCAACTTAACACCGTTGACTTGTTTATGAACACCTCTCGGATCAGACTGAAAATTTAACCATAGGTAGTCCTTGGGACCCTGATCACAACGATATATAGCCTTCCCTGAAGAAGTCCATACATCCCGAGATATGGGTCTTGACATTTTTTACTCACCATTTTTAATTAACGTATGCAATGTGAGTATCATATTAAAGCTCAGGAAGATTAATTTCTAATGCCGTCTTTAATTTGCAAAAGTGGGCTACGCGAGTAAACTTTTCTCAGTATTGTAAGATTTCTTAATTAGCTGGCCTTCGGCCGGGGATTTAAGACTTTCTCCTACGGACATGTGCAAAAGTGGGCGACGCGTACAAAATTTTATTGGAAATTTTAATTTTTCTTAAATAGCTGGCCTTCGGCCGGGGATTTAAGACTTTCTCCTATTGTAAGTTTTCTTAAGTATCCGTGCTTAGGCCGGGGATTTAAGACTTTCTCCTATGGATAGGTGCAAAAGTGGGCTACGCAAACAACAATTTCTTGAAAATTGTAAGTGGCGGGCCTTCGGCCGGAGGCAGGTGCAAAAGTGGGGCTACGCCAACAAAAGTACTCTCCATAAGCTTTAAAACGATTCCCATATTGCATATGTAAAATTTCAAGACCCATATCTCGGGAAGTATGGACTTCCCCCGGGAAAGCTATGTATCGTTGTGATTAGGATCCTAAGGACTACCTATGGTACAATTTTCAGCCCGATCCGAGAGGTGCCCCTAAACGAGACCTAAACCAAAGTAAAATACCTTCGTAGTAAAATGAGCCTTTATTTGCCGAATCCGGCAAGACGATAACACCCACATAAAACTGGCCATAACTATCGATTTTGAAATTTTAACTTAGATCTACGAAATGTAGAAGATCATGGATGTTAAGTCACGATAGTACAGAGAAAATCTTGGAGCAAGTTCAGTTTACATTTTTTTTCGGCGATTATATTCAGAAAAATATCTTTTAAAATGGCACCAAAGTCCCCCTGTACGTGTGCTGTTTCGATGGAGGATACATAAAATTTTCCCAATTGTTCACCTAATAGTGAATGTAACCTTCCTCTGTAATTTGTAGCAAGCTTAAGATATATAATACAAGTAAGAAAGTATCAGTGAGTTGTGCCGACCCGATTTGTACCTGGAATTAATATTACCATATTCAAAGTTTTACCAATTCGGGACATGGAGAAAAGTGCATTTTACAAAGAAGGGAGGAGCCTCATGAGTGATAATTAAGGACTGACCTTAGGAATATCAGACATTTTTCTAGACAAATTAAGGAAGCTTTAAGGGGACAATAAACTTGGATTTTTTGAAAATTACGAGTCGCTTATGGACAAAAAACGTGACAAATTTTAAGATGAATTTTTGCGGACAAAACCCTAGTTTGCATATTTTATAAGAATGTTAATTTTCAACATTAAAAAAGGAAAATAAATCAGATCAAGGTGTGGCTTATAGCGGGTGTTTTTTTAGTGGTACAGAACTTCGTATTGAAATAAAACACAAGAAAATCGTTTTAATGTCCATCATTTTGGCTTTATGGGAAGGATAATTTTATGCCATTAATGTTTAAATATGACTTCGGACATGTGGCCGCCGCGGCAGGCTCGAATAAAGCCAATTCTAGAGGTCCAATTTTCAACCACTTTTTCGAGCATATGGGGTCGTATGTCGGCATTAACGCCACGAATGTTGGCTTCCAATTCCCCTAACGTTTCTGGTTTGTTGGCGTAGACGAGCGACTTCACATATCCCCAAAGAAAATAATCCAATGGTGTGAAATCACACGATCTTGGTGGCCAATTGACAGGTCCATTCCGCGAAATTATGCGCTCATCGAATGTTTCCTTCAATAAATCGATTGTGACGTGCGCTGTGTGGTATGTAGCGCCGTCTTGTTGGAACCACAACTCATCCATATTCATGCCATCCAATTCGGGAACAAAATAGTCGGTTATCATGGCTCTATACCGGTCTCCATTAACGGTAACTGCCTCTCCAGCATTATTTCGGAAGAAGTATGGCCCAATGACTCCCCCAGCCCATAGAGCACACCAAACAGTCAGTTTTTGTGGATGTAATGGTGTCTCAAGGGTCTTATGTGGATTCTCTTCACTCCAAATGCGGCATTTTTGCTTGTTGACGTAGCCATTCAACCAAAAATGAGCCTCATCACTGAACAAAATTTTGAGATGAAAATCAGCATCGAGATCAATCTCATGGTATCGCGGCTTTAATTCTTGCATAAGCTGGATCTTGTAAGGTCGCAAGCCAAGATCTTTGCGCAAAATCTTCCATAAAGTTGATGGACAAAGCTCCAATTGCTGTGCACGGTGGCGAATCGATTCATTGGGGTCCTCTTCAACACTTTGCTCTACAGCGGCAATTGTTTCTTCGGTGCGCACTGTTCGACGTCTCTGCGGATGCGTATTATCATATAGAGTAAACGTAGTGCGAAAACGATCCATGGTTAACCGAATTAATTGCTCCGATGGGCGATTATGTCGACCATAAAATGGACGGAGCTTGCGGTAAACTTCGCGAACTGAACCATTATTTTCGAAATAAATTTGCACGATTTGCAAGCGTTGTTCTTTTGTCAACCTGTTCATGATGAAATGGCAAACCAAACTGAACATAAATGACATTAGGGTTGCCAGATTTGACCACAAAATGCCAGTTTTATCTCTATTCGAAAAACAAACCTGTCAAAAAAACACCCGTTATTTAAATAGAACTCGGTTACAATAAATTTATTTAAACAGATTGCATGTAAATTTGAAATATTTATTGAAGGTGGATTTGATAGTAAAATTATAAAGACTATCAATTTGATTTTAGCTCTAAATTATGTACACATCAGTTACACGTTTATTCCAGTTATTGAGATAGGTTGTAGAACGGGAGTTTTTAAAAAAAGACTAATTGGGGACAACTTTTGTCATCACAACATAAAAGAAAGAAGCGACAAAATTTAATTCTCCCAGCAGGTCTCAGGCATATGCCAAATCCTCACGCAACTGCGGCAAGCTCCACGTGTCTTGGAGGGAGCACCTCATGTTCAGACAGTGTTTCAGAAACCTCTACAAACAAGAAAATGAAAGGACCATTTGCTTTTAAGAAAAGAACAAAAATTGCTTGCTGGAACGTACGCACTTTATATGAAAGCGGAAAACTACAACAATTATTTAAAGAACGACGAAAACTGGGGATAGACATATTGGGTATAGGCGAATGTCGTTGGAACGGCGCTGATACGTTTACAACTCAGTCAGGAGAGAAACTTTTATATTCTGGGCGTGAAGAAAATGATATCCACTGCGATGGAGTGGCAATCTTACTTAGCAGGGCCTGGATTCTTGTTCTATGAAAATTTGAAATGAAAAATGTTTCCTTTATAATTTTTTTTCATTTGACAGTTTTTTCTGCGTCTTTAATATACTGGCGTCCAATCAATCACCGCATAATGTTTGCTCGCTTCCATTCGAAGATTAGAAATATTACGATTGTCCAAGAATACGCACCGACAGAAACATCGACAATCGAAGGTAAGACGAAGTTCTATAGCGAACTGGACCGCACCCTATCGGAAGGGGGATATATTGAATTGCATGGGCGACCTAAATACTAAAGTGAGGAAGGATAATACGGGCTTTGAACATGTTATAGGAAGTCACGCAATCGGAAAGAGAAACGAAAATGGTGAACTCTTGTTAGAAGCATGCAGTCGTCACGACCTAATTGTTGGTGGAACCCTATACAAACACAAACGTAGCCACAAAACCACCTGGATCTCTCCCGATGGTAGAACAGAAAACCAAATGGATCATTTCTGTATGAGTCGCAAATGGAAACACAAACTATGTATATGTTCGAGTGAAGCAAAGTGCAGATATAGGATCCGATCATCACCCCGTACTAGCCGTACTTCAAATAAAAGTTAATGCCTGGCAAAAAAATTCACGAAACATGCCAATCTAAAAAATTTGACGTTGCTTAACTCTCAGAGTCTCATTATCAACTAGCGGTAATAATTAAATTTGCGGATCACCAATACAATGAAACCGATGGAATCGAAGAGATATGGAAACATATAAAAGATAACATTCTGTGCATATATGAAGAAAAAAATAGGCCAGTACCCACAAGAAAAACGAAAATTGATAACTACCTCTACGTGGAACCTAATCGAAGAAAGGAGAAGTCTAAAGAAATTAAAAAATTATGAACCATGCCCAGCTCGTCGTGTAAAACTGGAAAAACAATACCAACTGAAGAACATAGAAGTACGAAATGCTTGTAGAAAGGACAAAAGAATATTCATAGACGAACTGGCGACGTTGGCTAACGACGCAGCGAATACAAATGATAAAAAAAAAACTGTCTACAAACTTACAAATAGACTCATTGGAAAAATATTTCGTCAGACAGGCCAATAAAATCTAAAGATGGAACTGTCCTCTCGAATTCCGATGATCAATTAATAAGATGTCGAGACCACTTCATGGAAACCCTGAACAACTGTCCAGAAATCCCTCCTACTCTCGACTCAACAGAAATTATAGATCCAACATCCCTTGATATAAACACCAACTATCCAGATGTATTTGACATTGAAAACGCTATAAGGAAATTAAAAAATAATAAATCACCAGGTTTTGATCGCATACCTCCAGAAATATTAAAATGCTGCCCTGACAAAATAGCTTAAATATTCCATCCACTCATAAACAAAATATGGGAAGAAGAAAATTATAATGGAGCAAACAAAAGAATGGCAAACCCATATATATCTCACCTTCGTCAAATATTCTACTGCTTTCGATAGTGTTTACCGACAAAAAATATGGAGTATTCTTAGCTCACTTGCCATCCCCAAGAAATTGATCAACCTCATAAAACCGCAATATGAAGACTTTAAGTGCAGAGTTCTATGCAATGGACACCTCTCAGAACCGTTCTTTCCTACGTCGGGTGTAAGACAAGGCTGTTTGCTTCCACCTATTCTTTTTCTGCTGGTCATCGACAAAATTCTCACTGACACAATCGATCATAAAAATCGAGGAATTCAATTAAGGTTAACGGAGCGTTTAGAGGACCTGGATTATGCAGATGTCATATGTCTTTTGTCCACAAAACACTGCGATATGCAATCAAAGATTAATGACTTAGTAGCAGAGTCAACTAGTGCAGGACTTAAGATAAACATAGGTAAAACCAAAGCAATAAGTACAAGAGCCATAAACTCAACCCCCTTCCTTATTGAGGGCGAACCGATCGAATTTGTGGAGAAATTCTGTTATTTCGGAAGCATAATTGCAATCGAAGGCGGAGCGGAAGCCGACATCGCAAATAGAATTGGTAAAGTTAACGGAGCCTTTAATCAACTACGGACCATCTGGAATTCCTCAATAATATCAAACGAAGAAGAAAGTGGAAGTGCGAAAAAGTCCCGACAGCATTTCTAGAATTGCTTTAGACTGGAACCCCCAAGGCAGTAGACGTCCAGGTCGGCCGAAGAACACTTGGCGCATAACAGTTTCCATGGAATTAAAAAGAATGAACAAGTCGTGGGAAGAAGTTAAATGTATTTGTAACAATAGAATAGAATGGAATTTTCTTGTAAATGCCCTATGTTCCCAAGTGGAATGAATAAAGGAAAAAATCAACGAATACAAAAATAAATATATTCAAGTCGAATATTTTATCCGTACTACTTTATGGGTGTGAAACCTGATTGACAACGGCAGCCTTAAATTCAAAGCTACAGTCATTCACAAATCGATGTCTCCAATACATCTTGAGAAGATGGTGGCCAAATGTTATAAGCAATTCAGATCTCTACCAAAGGTGCAATACCGATCCAATACCAACCATCATAAAAAGAAGAAAATGGAAGTGGATAGGGCACACATTAAGGAAAAATAGCGATGAAATATGCCGTCAAGCCCTAGATTGGAATCCCCAAGGTAGCAGAAAAAAGGAAGACCAAAAAACTCGGGGAAAAGAAGTCTTGTGAAGAAGTTAGAATCCACCGGAAAATCATGGAGCGAAATAAAAGCAATAGCAAATGACAGATCATCGTGGAGGATGTTTGTAGAGGCCCTATGCTCCTCAAGGAGTTAATCGGAAAAGAAGAAGAATAGGAGACGATAGGATACTTTAGGGGACAATAAGAGAGGATTTTTTTAAAAGAAATTTAGGATGCCCTTAGAAGACAATAAGCTAGGATTTCCATACAGAAAGGTAGGAAACTCTTAGAGGACAATACGCGTGGCCTTTCTTAAATAAATTTAGGAGTCTCTTGTGGGACAATAAGCGAGGATTTTCTTAAAGGAATTTAGGATGACCTTAGTCGACAGTAAGCGTGGATTTTGCTAAAGAAATTTAGGAGGCTCTTGTGGGAATATTTTCTTAAAGAAGGATTTTCTTAAAGAAAGATAGGAGGCCCTTAATCGACAATAAGTGAAGATTTCGAAACGAAATTTAGGGTGGCCTTAATCTACAATAAAGGATAATTTTCTTAAAGAAGTTAGGATGGCCTTAGTTGACAATAAGCGAGGATTTCTTTGGGAACAATGAGCGTGGATATTCTTAAAGCAATTTAGTATACTCTTTGGGGACAAACAGCGGGGATTTTCTGAATGAAACTTAGGAGGTATTTAATCGACAATAAGCGAAGATGGATTAAAAATCAACAGCAGAAAACAGGTGGATAGTAATGTACCAATGATAATAAATAACACACAAATAGGAAGAGTAAGAACATATAAATATCTAGGAGTACAGATAAACGAACAATGGGATATGTCAAGCGAAATCAAATGTCGAATTCAAGCAGCGAGAAACGCATTTTCTAAATATAAGAGAATGCTGACCAGCCATGATATAAGTCTATAAACAAAAATACGTTTTGTCAGATGCTACATATTTTTAGTATTATTATACTCTGCCGAAACCTGGACGCTAAAGCTAGCAGCCGAAAAACGAATTAATTCTTTTGAAATGTGGACAGACCGCGTTTCAAATGAAGAAGTGCTACGAAGGATGAATGTCGAACGAGAAGTCATACGCAATATAAAAAGCCGAAAAACATCCTACTTAGGACATGTAATGCGTAATGAAAAATATAAGCTGCTCCAAGCCATTATCCAAACAACTATAGAGGGAAGAAGACCGAGAGGCAGAAAAGAAACATCGTGGAAAAGAAACATCCAAGAATGGACGCGTCTACAAGACGAAAGAAGCCTCCTGAATGCCGCAAATTGTATGATCGCTAACATCCGAATACGGGTTGGCAAATAAAGAAGAAGCGAAGATTTTCTTAAGGAAATTTGGAATGATCTTTGGAGACAATACCCGTGGTTTTTCTTTTATAATTTTAAGACGTTCTTAAATGAAGCTTCAAATTTTTAATTTTCTTTAAGAATTTTAAGGTCAAACTATTTTAATTAAAGTGTTTCAAGAGAAGCTTTTGAGATTATAATCTTGCATTCTATGGGGAAATTCTTATAAAAACCTATCCAATAATCTAATCCCAAGGACAGGATGTTGCTGTCGAATGAATATAAATAGTTTGGACAATGGTGTAGCCCCATTTTTCTTTTCAAAGCTCTCTGACATTAATGTCGATATTGATGATGATTAATTATTGGCTCCACCACCACATTCTAAGAAATCCAGCACGACAAGGCTAGTATAATTAACGTCATTTCATGGAAGAAGAAAGTGTTGAAAGAACACAAGAAAGAATAACCAAAAATTCAATTCCCTCGCCCATCTATCCCGTAACTAAATTAACTGCCAGAACTAAGGAAACAAAAGTTATCAAAAGTCATTATAGTTCAACAATTTTGTTTTGTAACCATTTTTCTCTTCAATAATGAGAGGCAGTAGCACTCCAAAGAAGAAACAACAAAGGCAATCATTGAAAGAAAAAAAAGAAGAACAGCAGACACTTTTTTGTATAAAGGAAGGAAATAAGCGCCACTAAACAGGTTTTCTTTGCTGCTGCTGTAGCATGAAATGACCGACCGACCGACCGGCTATGCTTAGATCTTATTGTTGTTGTGTTATGGTGCTCAATTTGCTTTGGTCCAGCATTTTTTTCGGGGTATTTTGCATTTGCAACAGCTCTCAGATAACCAAAAAGAAGCTGTATTCCAAAGGCAAGAATCTTACGAAAATAAAAGACAAAGGGAACAATAATATTAAAGCACCAACCAACATACAACAACAGCAGCAATGACATAAGCTGAATTAAGCTCTAGGGCTAAGGGTCTATATTGCGACAATAAAAAAAAGCAACAGCAACAACATCTGTTTAAGACATACAACCTGAGATACCATAACAAAGAAGAAAAAAACGAGAAGCACCAAAAAACTTCATCATCCGCAACGAAAATGTTCTAAAAACAGCTTACAGCATCTTTCTTAAATTGAATTTTAAAATGTTCCATGTTTATGGGTGTCAACGAATTTTATGATGGCTTTATAGGCCCATATACATCCATGTATGTATATAATATGCTAATCAATGGTAGGAAGGAAGAAAATTCCTTAAGATCAAGTGCTTGCAATTGAAATGTTTTCCAGACGGCAAAAATCAGTTCAGTGAAAACCTTACTTGGGGTAGAGAGATGAAAATATTAGGCCCAGATGAAAATATTAGAATATTTTATAAGAATGTTAATTTCCAAAATGTAATTTGAGTAGAAATCGGTTAAAATAAATTTATTTAAACGGATATAAATTTGAAATATTTATTGAAGGTTGATTTGTATAATTTGATTTCGGCTCTAAAATATGTACAAATCCCACGTCATTTTAATTATTGACATAAGTTGTAGACGGGTGTTTTTAAAAATGGACTCATTGGGGACAAATATAATATTGGATTCTCTTAAAGAAATATCCACTGCATCGATTCTTTTAAGAAACTTAGGAGGTCTTTAATCGACGATAAGCGAAGATTTTCTTAGAGAAATTTAGTCGACAATAAGCTAGGATTTTCATAAAGAAACTTAGGAGACCCTTAATCAACAATAAGCGTCAAATGTCTTGAAGAAATTTAGGGATCTTTGGCGACAGTAAGTGAGAAATTGTTTAAAGGTATGAAGGAGACTCTTAAACAATGTAGCTTTTCTTAAAGAAATTTAGGAGGGCCTTAGTCGACAATAATTTAGCATTTCCTTAATAAAACTTAGGAGACCCTTAATCGACAATACGCGACAATTTTCTTAAAGAAATTTAGGAGGCCCTTTGTCTACAGTAAATGAGAATTTTCTTAAAGGAATTAAGGAGGCTCTTAATAAATCTAGTTTTTCATAAAGAAATTTAGGAGGGCCTTAGCGGACAATAAGCGAAGATGTTAAAGAAATGTAGGAGGCTTTTGGGGACAATAATCAAGGATTTTCGTAAAGAAATTTAGGAAGCTATTGAAGGACAATAAACGAGGATTTTCTTGAGATGTTGAGGATGACCTTAGCCTATAATAAGCGAGGATTTTCTTAAAGAAATTTAGGAGGCTTATCGGTTTAGTAACAGTGGATATTATTAAATAAATGCAAGGTGCTCTTGAGGAACCACAAGCGCAAAATTTTCTTAAATAAAGTAAGGAGGCTCTTGAGGGATATTAAGCGCAGATTTTCTCAAAGAAATTAAGGGGGGTCATAGGAGACAATAAGCGTGAATTTTCTTAAAGCAATTTAGGAGGCTCTTAGTTGACAATAAGCGTGGAATTTTAAAGAAATTTAGGACACCCATTGGTGGTTCTTGGGGAGACGTGGATTTTCTTAAAGAAATTCAAGATGCTCTTGAGAGACAATAAGCGTAGATTTTCACAAAAAAATTTAGGAGGCTCTAGGGCGACAATAAGTTTGGATTTTCTTAGAGAAATTTAAGAGGGGACAATAAGCGTGTATTACTTTAAGAATTTTAGGAGGCACCAGGGCGACAATGCGGGTGGATTTTCTTAAAGAAATTTAGTAGGGGACAATAAGTGTGTATTACTTTAAGAAATTTAGGAGGCTCTAAGGCGTCAACAAGCGTAGATTTTCTTAAAGAAATTTAGGAGGGGACAGTAAGTGTGTATTACATCAAGAAATTTAGGAGGCTCTAAGGCGTCAACAAGCCTAGATCAACAAGCCTGAATTTTCCTAAAGCAATTTAGGTCTTGGTCTTCTATAGGAAGACATGTTGGCCTTCTATAAGAATATCTATTGGTGTTCTATGAGAAGACTTATTGGTGTTCTATAAGAACTCTTATTGGTCTTCTGTGAGAAAACCATTTGTTCATTTATTAGAAGTCCTATCGGTCTTCTATGAAAAGACCCATTGGTCATCTCTTATTGGTCTTCTGTGAGAAAACCATTTGTTCATTTATTAGAAGTCCTATCGGTCTTCTATGAAAAGACCCATTGGTCATCTGTAAGAACACCTATTGGTCTTCCATAAGAACCAATTTTGGTGGGCAATGAGTAGACCTATTGGCCTTCTATTAATCTTCTATGAGTCTTCTATAAGAACACCTATTGGTCTTTTATAAGAAAATCTATTGATTTTTTTTATGCGAAAACATAATTGTCTTCTATAGGACCACCTATTAGCCTTTTGTGAGAAGACGTGTTGGTCTTCTAAAAGAACACATATTGGTGTTCTGTAAGAACCATTATTGGTCTGCAATTAAAAGACCTATTGGCCTTCTATTAATTTTCTGTGAGTCTTCTATAAAACACCTATTGGTATTTTATAAGAAAATCTATTGGTTTTCTATGAGAAGATCTATTGATCTTTTATGAGAAAACCTATAGACCTTTTATAAAAGTACCTTTTGGTCTTCTGTGAGAAGTCCTACTGGTCTTCTGTGAGAAGACCTATTGGCTTTAAATGATAAGACATTCTGTAAGAGAAAGTTTTGGTTTTCTTCTTATTGGTCTTCTCTAATTGACCTTATATGATAAGAACTTCTGTTGGAGAACCTGCTGGTCTTCTTTTTATTGGTCTTCTTTTAAAAGTTCTGTATCGGTTGGTCTTAAACAAGAAGACATCTACTTGCCTTCTATCAGAGGACCTTTTAATTTTTTATGAAACATTTGTAGGACTTCTATAAGAAGACTTTTATCGGTCTTCTAAGAGAAGAATTATTTGATGTATGCAGGAGGATCTATTGATCTTTTATGAGAAGACCTTTATTGGTCCGCTTTTAGAATGTCCCTATTGGTTCGTCTTCTATAAGAAGACATCTATTGGTCTTATATGAAAAGGCCAATAAGTATATAAGAAGACTTATTCTCTTATTAGTGTTATACGAGAGGACCTTTTGATCTATTATGAGGACCTTTGCTGGACTTATATAAGAAGACTTACATATATTGCTTTTCTAAGAATAGAATTATTTTACTCCTGCAGTAAGACATTTTGTCTTCTATGAGAAGACCTTTATTGGCCTTCTTTTAGAATATCTCTGTCAGTTGGTCTTCTATAAGAAGGCAACTATTGGTCTTATACAGGAAGACATACGGAGAGGATCTTGTAATCTTTTTTGATGAGGACCTTTGTTAGGTTTCTATGAGAAGACTTATATTGTATTTCTAAGAGAAGAATTATTTGACTCCTGCAGTGAGACCTTTTAGTCTTCTATGAGAAGATCTATTGATGCTTTACGAGAAGACCTTTATTGGTCTTCTATTAGAAGACCTTTATTGGTCTTCTATTAGAAGACCTTTATTGGTCTTCTATTAGAAGACCTTTATTGGTCTTCTATTAGAAGACCTTTATTGGTCTTCTATTAGAAGACCTTTATTGGTCTTCTTTTAAAAAGGTCTCTAGCTGTTTGTCTTATATAAGAAGACATCTACTGATTTTCTATGAGAAGACTTATTATATGAGAGGACTTTTCGATCTTTTATGAGAACTTTTGTTGGACTTTTATAAGAAGACTTCTATTGGTCTTCTTGAAGAATTTTTTGACTCCTGCGGGAATATTTTTTTGTCTTCTATGAGAAGGTCTATTCGTCTTCTATGTGACCTATATAGCTTCGATCAGAAGACCAATTAGTCTTTTATTAAAAGACCTTTACTGGTTTTCTTTTAAAAGGTTTCTATCCGTCGGTCTTATATAAGAATACATCTATTGCTCTTATATAGGAAGTCATATAGGTCTTCTATGAGAGGACCTTTTGATCTTTTATGAGGACCTTTGTTGGACTTCTATAAAAAGACTTCTGCTGGTCTTCCATGGAAAGACCTATAGCAAGAGTTCTATTGTTATTTCATAGGAAGAGGGTCTTCCATAATAAAAAATTTATTGATCTCCTCTAAGAGGTGTCTATTGGTGCTCTATGAAGAGTCCTATTGGTCTTTTATGAGAAGACCTATTATTTATTATTATTATTAATATCCAGGTTCCTAGGTGGATTATAGGGCCACAACAAAATGTATCCAATTATTTCGATTTAAAGTTAAAGTTTTAATTTCATTCCATGATTTGTTCGCCTTCCTCAGTTCTTCTAAAACTTGCCGTCTCCACGTTAGGACAGGTCTACCCCTACGGCGGCTACCTTTCGGGTTCCACTCAAGGGCTTCTTTGGCCATATTTCCATTTTCTTTCCTCAGTGTATGACCAATCAATCGCCATATCCTTAGTTTTATTTCCTTGACTATTGGGTTTTGGTTGGACCTTTCATAAAGGGATTGGTTCGTAATTACATGAGGCAAATGCATTCTCAAAATTCTTCTTAAGCATCTATTGACGAATGGCTGGAGTGAATGCGATATTCTAGAGGACATGTTCCATGTTTTGCATCCGTACAATAGGACTGATTTTAGATTTGAGTTGAATAGACGTATTTTTGTACTACGTCTGATTTGCAATGATCTCCATATATTGCTGAGTGCTCCGAATGCTTGTTTTGCCTTTCGCATGCGGCTATTTATATCTTCGTCAGAGCCTCCAGTCGACGTTAACATATTGCCGAGATAATTAAATTCTTCTACTTCCTCCAAAGGGGTGTTGTCCAAGGTTAATGCTGTTGCGTTCCCAGCATTGATGCGCATGCATTTAGTCTTAGATATGTTTGTCTGAAGACCAGCTCTCTGTGCATATAACTGAACTTGGTTTATTTGGTCTGATGTGACAAAAGGCATTTATCATCAACGTTGTCTAAATCAGTCAGCCTGCCGTTTAAACCCCAAATGTTGCCGCCAAGCTCCCGCGTCGCACCAGCCATCACCGTGTCTAAAACAATATTAAAAAGAAGCGGAGATAATACGCATCCTTGTCCTACTATTCCTGCACATATTTGAATTCTCTGGCTAGTTAAACCGTCGTGCAAAATTCTGCAGTGTGAGAAAGCTTTAATAAGGTCAATTTTTTTTGTTGGAACACCCTTGCATACAAGGGACGCCATATGTCATTATGGGATATAGTGTCGAATGCTTTTTGAAAGTCTATGAACGTTAGATATAATGATGATCTTGCTCTATGATAATTCCTAGAGTATTTATGTGATCCACACAGGAATAGTTTTGTCGAAACCCGGCTTGCTGCTTTCTTAGCTCGGATGAAATTGCTGATGAAATTCTGTCGTTTAGAATATATGCAATTGTTTTATATGCTCAAAATAGTTATGCCCCTGTAGATTGAGCATTGAGAAAGATTGCCTTTTTTGGCACATTTATCACCTGTCCTTCCTTTAGGTCGGATGGCAATTCTCCAGTACTCCAAAAGTTTTTGATAAGAAGACCTACTTCATTAAAATGACCTCCATGGTATTTTATAAGAAGACCTCCATGGACTCTATATAAAGACATCTACAGTTCATCCTTAAGATCTCTATTGCTGTTGCATAAGATGACCTAGTGGTCGTCTACAAGAAGATCGATTAGTCTTCCAAAAGAAGTCTTCTATTGACCTTCATTAGGAAAACCTCTATTGAGAAGATCCCAATTGGTATTCTTTGATATGGTATAGTGGTCTTCTAAAAGAAGGCCTATTGATCCGCCAATAAACTACCTATTAGTCCTTAAAAATAATAACAATGTCTTTCCTATTAGAATCCAACAGGACTTTTTGAGGTCTACTATAGGTACAATTTTGATCTAATGTTAGAAAATCTGTTGGTCTTCTATAAGAAAAACCTTTTTGCTCCCACAAGAATACATGATTGTCTTCTTAGGAAGACCTATTTGCCTTCTTTAAGAAGTCTTGGTCTTCTTTAAGAAGTTCTCAGATCATCCGAAAAAAAGTCCTATTATTTTCATTTAGTATCAACACTCTAAGTACTTCAATATATCTTTGTCTATATTCCTCTCTCTTCATTATATTCTGAGAATCATAGTTAGAAGCCCAATATTCTTGTCTTTTAGTTCCTTTTCCCAAGTGGAACTAGTTCCTTAATGTAGTTCCATACTTCCAAATACTTTCGGGACCAATATATTCAATTCAATGAATCTTTTTTTTCATCGTTCTTTTCGTTCCAAGTAGTTCCATCATTTGGTGGATGAATTTGGAAGCATCTGAATATTGTACGAATTGAACGAAAAATGTCGAAGTGAGTGTGGAATTAAAGCAAGGAGATGAACTATACCAATGAAAGGAACTATATGCACTACAGGAACTAAAGGAACTATATGAACGCAAAATCTGAAAAAATCCCAATAATTCCTTCTTCTTAATAGTTCCTCGCAACTAGTTCCTTCCTTAACTACAAGTCCATTGAAAATCAAACAGTCCCGCGGTTACATATTTTTCCTCCCCACAAAAGAAAGAAATTGTTTTCTTTAGTTTATCTCTTGCCTTGTCACTTGTCTGCAATGTCTGGCGCTTTTTTCTGTTGAAGATAGTTTTTGGAAGCATAAAAAAATAACAAAAACAAAAACGCCACAACGACGAAATAGTAAAGCAACATAAAAAATGTCGTGTTTGAGCTGAACTTCAAACACGAACAACAAAGAAAACTAAACCAAGTTAACACAAAAGCAGGCAATCAACGAACGAATAATTCTCAGGGTAGACAAGAAAAGCAGCAAAAAAGAATAACACGCAACGCATCGCATCGCACGAATGCACCACTAAAAGAAGCAGCAAAAAGCAAGAAAGACGTCGACAAATTTAAAAACTAAGAAGCAGAACAAAGTCGGCAGCAGCATCGGAAAGAAACAACCTGCAGCAGCAGCAGCGGTTATCTTAAACATTTTTTGGCAATTTTGCGGAAAGCTCCTCATCCACATACCGGATGATGATTGAGCTGGCGGAGTTTTGCTGTTAATTCTATCAAAAAGGTAAGCAGAATCATCACTATTATCCGCAGTTGCATGAAATTTGTTGTTATAAGATTTTTTTTTGTTGAGAAGAAAGGCAGATAATAAAAGAATGGAGAGAATGAGGGAAAAAGAACAAAACAAGAAGCAAATTTTGAAGTGATGAACTTGATAATGAAAAAGTAGCCAAAACAGTTACAATTTGTTAGTGGATTCCACACACAATATTTCAATACACATTTTGAATTTAATTTTCAAAATCCCAGGTTTCAAAATATTCCCCTACAAAGCCTTAATCCAATGATTATGCCCAACAAAAATAATCCTTTTTGAAAATATATTTTAATCCCCCCATCCTCAACACCTTACACTTCATTGCCCATTACAATAGGACCACCAAGCCAGCAAATTGCTCTTTTTCATTACATACCTAAATGAAATATTTTTTGTGGAACCAAAACAAAAGCAATAAACGAAACAAAAAAGAGGGGCGAAAATAATAAATGATGATTGTTCATTCATTCTCGTTCGATATTGACAAGGATGTAATCAAAAATTACAATAATACCAAAGCGCGTTGAGGATACAATTGAACAGTTACAGTTACAACAAAAATACATTCATAACAATAACAACAACAACAATATGTAACAAATATCCCCGCCCGAAAAAAATCATTAATCAAACGTAAAGTAGATTTCAGAATTCTCGCTCAATTGAAGCGCTGATGTCGATTGACTCGAGAAAAATGGATGATTTTGGTTAGTTCAGTTGGCAGGGTTTGTCTGGCAGCTTGGCTGGCTGGCTGACTGGGTGGGTGCAGCTTATTGGCAGATTTAGAGATTGAAGATTATTGGATAACAGCCAATTGACGATTGTGAATTTGAAACTCGCTCCTACTTTGTTGTTATTGATTGCCAATAAGCAAAACAACAACATGCCATGCCATCCATGAACAATCACTTTAAACAAAGTAGCATGGAGCAAGAATCGTCATAAAAAGGGGAAAGAAACGGAAATTTGTTACAAATCAATGAAGTAGTAAAAGAAGCCAAAAGAAGCAAAGAATTTCAAAATTTGCAACAATACCCAACCGGCAGACTGACAGACAGAGTGTGGAAGTTTTATTTGTTGTGTTTTCTTTTCTTTTGTTTTGGCGGTTTTTTCTCTCTGTTGAATCGTTTAATTTGGCTTTTCGAAATTGAAAATAAACAAAAACTGTGATGTGAAGCGAAGAGAACTAAGTAAAAAAATAAATAATAGGATTTTGTTGAGAATATATCGGCATATAACAAAAAACAAACAAAACGATGTTTTGTTCTCAAATTACTGTTTGAATATGGGATTGGGATTATATTTACTTGTTTTCTCATTGGAGGGCGGTTTCCATTGGAAGTTTTGGAAAATATCAATTGTTGTTGTTGTATTTTTGCAACCACATGAAATATTTTTTTTTGGGGTTTTTTTCAACTTCTTATGTTGAACTTCATAGGTTAGGTTACATTTTAGGATGCCCATCTGTCGTTGCTCGTTGCCAGCTACTTCACTAGGAGCCCAGTGATCCATTGAGCTCCTCCTGAAAATATAAAATCGAATCATCAAAATCGAAATTTTGACTTTGACAGATCACAATTTGTTTAAAAATCTGTTTCGCTTTAGGGGTAACCCCCACTTGTAAAGCCCCAAAAAAGGTAAATTTTCCGGGATTTAAGACTTTCTCCTATGGACAGGAGCAAAAGTGGGCTACACGCGAACAGAAGTTTCTCCAAAATTATAAGTTTTCTTTAAGTAGCCGGCCTTCGGCCTGGATTTAAGACTTTCTCCTATGGACAGGAGCAAAAGTCGTAAACGAAATCAAAAGTACTCACCACAAGCTTTAAAATGATACCAATATTGCCCAAGTAAAAATAGTAAAATCTCAAGACCCATATCTCTAGAAGTATGGACTCCTCCCGAAAAAGCTATATATTGTTGTAATCAGAAGCAAAAACCGTAATTGCAAAGAAAAGTACTCACCACGAGCTTTAAAATGATACCCATATTGCCCAAGTAAAAATAGTAAAATTTCAAGACCCATATTTCGGAAAGAATAGACTTCCCCCGGGAAATATATATATAGTTGTGATCAGGGTCCCAAGGACTACCTATGGTGAAAGTTTCAGCCCGATCCGAGAGGTGCCCATAAATAAAGTAATGGTGTTAAAGTAGGACTTTCCCGAAATGTCGAGACCCATATCTCGGGAAGTATGGACTTCCCCCGGGAAATATATATATATATATATATATATATATATATATATATATATATATATATATATATATATATATATAGTTTTTATCAGGGTCCCAAGGACTACCTATGGTGAAAATTTCAGCCCGATCCGAGAGGTGCCCCTAAACGAGACTTAAGCATTTTTTTAATTCTTCTGAAATACCATATTCTAATCCCATACCATATTCTAAACCATATTCTGTCCCATTTTTTTTTTGGGAAATATTATGTGTTTTTTGGCAAATGGTCGTCCACGAAACCCTTCTTTTGTAGAACCGTTTTGCGGTGCTAATTATAGCTCGAAAATTAATAAAGAGTCATTTATTTTTGTTGGATTATTTAGAACAAAAAGATCTAGTCCTTCAGCGATCATTTTTTTAAGAATATTTGATTTTACTGAAATGGTGGACCAAGAAAATCTAAATTTCAATTTTTGGCTTAAAAAGTTTTCTGGTCATAAAACGGGCAAAAAATTTTAAAAATAAAATCTTTTTGATGTCCTTGATAACCACACAAAATTTTATAATAACACTGTGCAACATTTTTAAGGTGATCTTGTGCAAACAATTCGAACTGAGGATTTTTTGAAAGTACAGACCCAAACGACAAGAAACACTAGTTCGGTTTTGTTGTGTCAGATCCAGCTCGGATTTTATGGCCCCATCTAAACATGGTTAAACATTGAGTTTTTAAAGAAATTCGGGGCTATATCTCTGAAACCAATGCGAATCTTCTTCCGACCTCTGAAGCAAATTTGTAGATTAGGACAAGAATAAAATATTTGTAGAAATAATGAACTCGAAAAACTACATTTATTGCCTCAAATTTCAAAATATATGCAAAAATTCCACAATTTTTATACATTTCGCACCGTATCTCCAAAACCGTTAATTATTTCTAAATGTTTTCTTTTGGAAAAATATTCCCTGGAAAGTAATACACAACTCTTCAGAACATGTCATTGTTGTAAAATGCCTCTATGCCGTTGTTTTCAGTACATTTTTCGACGACGATTTAATAAAAATGACAATAATGTAGTGAAATCCGAAATGCGAGAATAAACTGTTGGTGTGAACTGTGTTTGAAATACGTGTTGTAAAAGATGTGATGCAAAATACCGCTGAAACAACATGAAGTAAGCATTTTAGAGTTTCAGAATGTTGTAAAGAATTGTTGAGAACTATATTTGGAAGATTTTTGCTAAAGGTTACTTGGTTCAACACCCAATAGTTTAGCCGATACTGAACAGAATTTCAGCAATTATGTAAAATTTGCTATATTTTATATATTTTGATACCCTAGATGGAGGTTTTCTTATATGGTGTGTTCAAAAGATAAATTAAACTAGTTAAGGGTTACAATATTGCCAAAAACAGCAAGGCGAAATTCCTAATCGTTTTTGAGATAAAGGCCCGATAAATGCAAAAATCTGCAGTTTTAGCCCGGTTCAAATGAGGTCATAAAATCCGAACTGGACCTGACAGGACAAAACCCTACTAGGGTTTTTGTAGTCTAAATATGTACTTTCAAAAAATCCATACTAGAAGTTGTTTGCATTTTCAGTGTTGCATAGTGTAATCGGTTTGTTAGTTGTTGAGCGAGAGTTGGCACCGATTTCAAAATGTCATTTCGAGAAAATCACGTTCTTAGTTTATATGTTACATACAAAACAAACAAACAAAAGCTTATGTCATTTTGGTTATGTCGTGTTGGTTTAAAGCTTTTATTGAGCCATATACAAATGTGCTTAAACTAACTCCAAATTTTTTTAAAAAAAACTCATATATGAAAACTTTGAAAGCTTTTTGTGGGTCAGCTTTTTTTGTCGAATCAACTTTAAATTAAGATTTTGTCTAATTTTAGGCAAAACTTCATCAAAATATTATAGAGGGATATGAGGTTGTAAAAAGTCGTAACCCTAATGTACACCCGCCTTGCACGCTAATGGTCGCGGGTTCGATTACCAGGCCAGGAAACATCAAAATGTTTCAACGGTGGCAAAATACCCCTCAGTGATGTAGGCGACATTTCCTGAGTATTTTAAGCCATGTAAAACTTCTCTACAAGTGGTGTCATAGGTCACGCCGTTCAGACTTGGCAATAACCTGTAGGCCCCATATCATTCAGCTAAAATGAATCGGGGTGCACTCATTGATATGAGAGAAGTCTCCCTTGTCCCATCTGGGATGTTTGTGGAACAATTATTAACAGCCTCGGACTATACGCAATATGTTGCCAAAAATTAAAAAGACGATCCCAGACGAGTCCTTAAAGAGTGGTCCGATATAGTCAATATACGGTCATAATCCGAGTCCGTAAGAAATAATACAATGTACAACGTTTGGACCAAATCGGTTTCTCCCCTCGATTACCGGCAGGTTTTTTGGGCCATTACCTCGGGAAGTATGGACTTGCCCCCGAAAAAATTGTACCGGCTTAACTAGGGCCGCATACACAGCATGTTGCAAAAAAAGGTGAGCTGTTAAACTGTACTTTGTCCAAATTTTGTGTGGGAGATACACGAAAGAGTATAACAATTTAGTCCATATTCAAACCTGATCTATGCCTTGCAGTAATATACCATATACAAAGTTATGACAAACGGACGGACATTCCTAATTCGACTCCAAATAAACAAACATACTTGGAGTCTTATACCATTATTTCAATGAGGTACATTTTGCCCGTAAGTACATACATATATATGGTAAATTTCAAATTTCCTTTTTAATAGCATTGAAAAAAAAATCAATTTTTTTCTGCGAGCACATCCGCGATTTTTGGTACTTAGGTTAAGAAAAAAATTTTGGTTTCAAATATGTTCGCGTTCACAAAATTGGATGCTGCACCCAAAAGTTATAGGGGGTTTTGTTCCCTTATAAAGAAAAAATATTTAAAAATGCCCTTTGGGTTTTAATAAGAAAATATATGTATAAATCGTTAACAGAATGTTATATCTATCCGCTGATGTTAAAGTATTTCTAAATTTGTTTTTATTTTCGCGGAAAATCAACAAATACTGAAAAAACCTTAGAGTAAATTTAATTTATTCTAACTTAGAGTCCATATAAATCTCAAAAAATAAATTTAAAATCTCTACAGCATCTAGACAACGCATAGAAATATGTGAGACCAAATTTATAAAGATTGGGTTCATAACATGCATATTACAGCGACAACAAAAGACAAAAACTTGTTGTGGGAATATTATTTCAAAAATATATTTTTTGGTTTAAGGGCGAAACCTATAGCTCTGCGTGTTGCGTGTGCGCAGAGCTATAGGTTTCGCCCTAATACAAAAAATCGGAGAAACAATTTTGGGAGTAATTCTACTATTTCGCTAAATACTGAAGCTCAAGTACTGCGCTAAAACATATTCGAGGAAAATAGTTCATCACGGTGAAAGTTTATTTGCGTACTGTGATAAGAAATATAATTAAGAAATAGAGAGTAATATTGAAATTACAACCAAAAAAAAAAAAAACTACAAATTAAAAAGCGTGTAATTTGCGAATCCGTTTAAATCAGTTGAGGTGCATGTGCTTTTCGGATACAGGGAGTCCATGTCTATCAATATGCATAGATTTTCCCATGTTTCATTCAGCCGCCAAAGTGTGCGGTCAGTTGCATCTTACTATTCAAAAAACCTTCAAGTGGGCAAAAATTACGCGATGTGCATATGATATAAGGTGCATCCGATTTCAATGGCCGCCTATTAAAAATACGTCAATATAAATTATTTTAGACAGATTCGTCAAGAACTGCGGATGTGCCACCACATTCTATTTTGGGATAAATAGGGATATTACTCCAAAATCTTTGTAATTTGTGACACACCTTTTTGGCAAATATTATAATCGCGTATAAAGGATTACATTTATGCAAAAATAATCAAAGAAAATCGCGGTTCAATTCGCGGAATTGTCAAAATATATTTTTGCAGATTTTCCTACTTTCAAGGTATCTATATCCGGCGTTTTAGGGGATGGATTCGAACGCGGAAGGACTTATTAGATCCGGCACGCAAAAAAAAAACAAAATCACGCTGGGTTCAGGGGTACCTGTGCGACAGTTGTAAATTTGTAATTTTTTTTCAGAAAATTTACGCACCAAATTTTCGCCTTTGGACTCCTATTACTAGGAAGCTATACAGAGCACACTCATGAGAAATACATCTAACGACGTGGAATCGCGAGTTCTACAATCCTATAACTAGCTCGGATTATTATCTAGTTGCACCCTCTAATTATAAGAAAAATTCGAAAAACACTGAAATCAAAACTTCAAAATGTCAGCATCGATTTTAGGGGGATGCAGTGTATATATCGAAAAGTTGTACACTAGAACCATGTTGCCCAAAGGGCATTTTTTAGTTCTTTCTTTGAGCATAGGTTTGAACTTTGCGCTGTTTGGCCAGAAATCAAGAAAGAACACAAAAAAACTTGTTTACTTCAACACATTTTTCCCATTTTTTTATATTACCACCAACGCAGCTTCCACGAAAATATTTTGTTATGGTCCCTATTATGAGATCGTGGCTAAAACACTTCTCGCGACTTATTAAATGATTGTGAAACTTTTTTGAATATTACCACATACCGTCATTAGTCTAAAGTCTGAGGGTATAAAAATTGTAACGTCTAAAGGGGGCAGAAACGACAACCTGCTGAAAACATTTTCAAAACGATCCGAGAGGAGCTCCTAAACTTCACTTTTCCCGAACTGTTTGTGGTTGGTACCCGAACTACGGGATTGATATAGTCCATATTCCAACCTGATACCTGAGTGGATAAAGTAATACAATGTATAAAGTTTGGATCACTCAGAAACTCAATCCCTTTTGGAAAACTCTCGAATTTTGCGGATTTGCCAATTTAGTTGGTGCCGTTAGGGTTTCGTGGAACTTTTACGCTATTATTTCAGGAAAAATGGACTAGCGCCAGAATAAACTGAAACCGTCCAACAGGGTGCTGCCAGTATAATGTACTGAAAGAATGTTTTTTTAGAAGTTTTTAACCACTGGGAACCATAAATGCCATATGACATCAAATTTTCCTCGAAAATTTAGATAACAACTTGAAATCGTTGGTACTGTTATATGCCAAATTATGGCTTATTCGGTCCGAAAATGTAGCAGCTAAAACGTCATCGGGCGGTGTTGTTAAGTGGGCGCTATATCAAAACGTTTCTGTATAACCCTAAATGCCAAATTATAGCTAAATCGGCCAGAACGTGGACCTATATAGCCCATCTTCGAACTTGACCTAGCTGTAATTTGACATTTGACGCTCTTTAAGGCCACAAAACTTCTTTTTTAGCTAAAAATTTTAACCGAACTAGCTGTAATTTAACATTTGAGGTTCTCAGTAGTCACGAAACTTCTTCACTGAAAATTGTCAACATAGGTCCATCTTTTGGTATAGCCCCCATTTAAAGGTTCCTCCCGATTTTCAATATTTTGAGTATTTTAGCTACAATTTTAAACAAAACTAGCTGTAATTTGAAATTTAAGGTTTCTAGCGGTCACAACTCTTCCTCACCAAAAATTGCCAACATAGGTCCATGTTTTAGTATAACTCCCATCCATTATTTTGAGCATTTTAGCTACAATTTTTAATCGAACTAGCTGTAATTTGACATTTGTGTTTCTCTGTGGTCACGTAATTTTTCCACCTAATATTGTCAACATAGGTCCATGTTTTGATATAGTCTCCATATAACGGTATCTCCGATTTTTTGGTATTTTGAGGCTTTTCGCTAAAATTTATAACCTAACTAGCTGTAATTTGACATTTGAGGTTCTCAGTGGTCTCGAAACTTCTTCACTGAAAATTGTCAAGATATGTCCATGTTTTGATATAGCCCCCATATAACGGTACCTCCCGATTTTTCGTATTTTGACGATTTTAGCTATATTGTTTGACGGAACTACCCGTAATTTGACATTTGAGGTTCACTGCAGTTACACAATGTTTCCTCCAAAAATTGTCAAGATTGGTCCACACTTTGTTATAGCCCCCATAATAAGGTAACACCTGATTGAATACATTTTTCAGATTAGATTAGATAATTTAGGCCGACAATGTTTTGTGGACAGTTAAGAATATTTTATGGTGGAGTGTATTAAAAGTTCGACCCGGTCGAACTAAACGACTTTTTTACTTGTCGATATTATTGTACGTGAAAATTTGACTAAATCGGTTTGAGAGTTATTGTGAGCTCCAGCCAGTAGGGCGAATATAGTTAAATAGATTTCAAATTGTCTCCAACGGTGGTCTGAAAATATGAAGCATCTTGAAGCTTGGTAGTGTAGACAGTATATCGTCACCATAGATGCCCGAAGACGTAACTCACAAAACCAAAACTTTACAGAACTAAAAAACGTTAAAAACTGTTTTATGGAATATTAATCTTATGATGGCGAGTATATGGGATGTTATCGAACATATACGAAGGGGAATAAGTAGTGAAACCAAAACCGCCGAATTGCTTAGTTTTGAGATCTTCTATTACAACAAAATCTGCAATATTATCCCATTTTCCGAAATGCCGTTTCTTGAATAGGATCGTTGTTTTTGAACATAGAAGCTTGAAGCTTTGCCAGAGCATGTATTTCAGCTTTATGTATCAGATTACGTTAAAAAACGAGGTTTTATAACATAGATCCAAAAATTAATGCAAATCGATCTGTACTCATTGATTGAAGAGTTGTTTCGTCTGGTCTTTTTATGGTTGTTTGTTGGATTTTGTTTTTTTTTTCTTTTGTTTCCTACAATGGTACTTTATCTGTACTTAACGTTTATGATTATTCACTAAAAAGGATTCTCGTTTCGAAAAAATGAAAGGCCATGAAAAATTAGGACAATTTAACACTTTCCTGTTTAATTTGTACACACATTTAATCCTTTATTCTACAATTTCCTGCAAATTTAAACGGAAACCATAAAATATCCTTTCATTTTGAACAATTGTACTTTTACTTTCTCTTATTCGATTCTTCATTTGCTAACCAGAATAAAAAAAACACACAAACAAATGATATTCATGTCGTGTCAATTTTTTGATATGCGAGACAAATATTGAACACAAAAATTGCTTTGTTTGTCAAATCATCAATTCTATGCGACTGCCAAAAGGGTCCCAGTACAAAAACAACAAAAATCAACAAATAATACTTTCGTGTTGGTGTTGTTGTTGGAGTATTTTTTTCGTTACTTTATTCATATGATGCAAAGGAGTCTATGTGGGTGTTTTTTGGTGAGGATCCTGGTGCATATCGCGTCTGCCTGTTTGTCTCTCCCTCTCTCCGTTGTGTATACAATTCAGCCAAATGTAGCGTTAGCCTGGGGCCAGTACAAATATTTGCCATTATTTCCATTAGAATTCCGATTATGCACTAAGCATGAGTAAACCCGTTCCAGTAAACAACAACAACAACAGCGGCAGCAATAACGTTTTGTATGCAAAAATAAACTCATCTCGTAGTCGTCATCATCGTTGTCGTACATAAATATTGGCGAATTGTTATTTATTTACTAACCAAACACTCACTCGCCGACCGGCCGGGTACAATTGATGCCGCACAGAGAATCGCTCGCTCGCACACACAACAAACAGACAGGCGTCCAATGAATGTAAAGAGCAAATACGCAAAATATAATTCTTTTTTTCTGTTTTTGTTTTGTTTTTGCCTTGCACTTTTCAAAAAGAGAAAATATGGTAATGGAAATAAGCCGCAAGCGGGTAAACGATAAATGCTAAAGCATGCAGATGATGTTGACGGTGACGAAGATGATGATGGTGGGTGAAGGGATACCACGGCATGGGAATATAATTTATTGGTTTACCACCATTTTTGTGCTGCACCCGTCGCAGATTTTACTTCTGCTGTAGGGCAATATATAATTAATAATATCGCTTAAAGGGTAATAAGTGCAGTGCAATTTTCCTAAAATAACATCACAAACTTAGAGTTAATGGTTAGCAGGCATATCCCCTCCCTCATGACTGCTTTAAATGTGATTTCCCTTCGCATATTCTCTATTTTATATAAAACGCAAAACTTCTCTAGGGAAATAAGTTTGATGAGGTCGTAGAGACGACGTCAGTATGATGACTTACATTATTAACTAGATACAGATATTTTGTTGGAAAATAACAAAGTAGGTGGATTCCACTAGGTAATGCAAATACTTTTTGAAGTTAAAACAATCCATAGCAATAATAATAAATTTTATTTATATAAAAACTTATGGTGATGACGACAAAGTGTAGATTAATTAATTAATATTTAACTATAACCAAACAGGGACATTGAGAAGCTTTGGTTTCTTATTAAAGTCTGATGAAAATAGAAAACAAGTAAAAATGAATAAAGGAAGAAAGAATCAAAGCCATATATCCGATGTGTATGACTGCGCAAAAAAATAAAAAAGGTCCCTTATTTTAAAAAAGAAATACAATTTTCGTGGGTGAAAAAAGAAGTTTTGACAAGTAAAACAGTATCAGTCGGCTATGCCGACAGAGATACATATACAGTGTCGGCCAAAACTAAAGTACCCCCTCAGTACATTTTTTTAAAATGAAAACAAAGTTATAAATTAATTTTTTATTTATAGTTTTATTATTGGAAAACACAAAAATAAGGACTTCAGAATTTAATAAACAAAAGTTAAAATTCAAAAAACATGTTAGGTCGCAATTATAAGCGGACAAAACTAAAGCACCCCCATTTTGAAGTACAACAGAAACTATTGAAATCAATATTTCTCTCTCTGGATAACACAAGCACATATTTTAGACATAGAGAATATTAAATTATCAATTATTGATGGTGATATTTCTTCACAGGCTACTTTTACGGCTTCAAATAAATTTTCTTTGGTTTTTATTTTTTTTTCGGTTGATTTTTGAGTTAACGATCTCCCACAAGTCCCAATCGGGAGCTAAGATGAGGGTATTGGACAGGCCAATGGAGAACTTCTGTCGAATTGTTTTGGAATCACTCATTAACCCCTTTCGATTTGGCTTGTTATCTTCCTGGAAGGTCCATCTAAGTGGCATCTCTTCTTTGGCATAAGGCAAACATCGCTCCTTTAAATACGTTACGATACTTGGAACGATCCATAATTCCATTAAATTTACGAATGGGTCCAATCCCTTGGCCCGAGAAAAAATCCCAGACCATTATGTTACGCCTCCACGTTTTACAGTGTCTTTGCAATATTTAGGATTTAACCGTTGCCCATTTGGTCCATTTAATTAAAAATAGATTCATCGGAAACAGCACTGTTTTCCATTTTTTACACTCCAGTTCAAATGGGTCTTGGCGAATTCCTGTCTGGCTCCTTAATTTTTTGTCGATATGAAAATTTTGTTTTTTGCTGGTCGTTGACTGAATAACCCGGCGTCTA